>NW_015112686.1:423604-453973 GCF_001443285.1 Poecilia latipinna | reverse complement strand
TGTGGGTAACATTTTTTTTTGTTTTTTTTTTAGAAATAAAAACACAAAAAAATTTAAAAAAAAAAAAAAAAAATTTTTTTTTTTTTTTTTTTTTTTTTTTTTTTTTTAGTTCCTTGTGGGTTCCAAAGAATATATTGATATACTTACGATGAATGTTTCATGTCAGTGATGTAAAAGTCGGACAAAATGCAACATGACTGTTCACACTGCAGATGCTTTCAATATTGGAAACGTATCCAGTTTTACATCACATAATGAAGTGGCACAAATTGCATTTTTTTTCATGATTGAAAAGATCAGAAATGGCTAGTTAAGTTCAGATTGCCATGAAAATGTCAGATTTGGGAGGCATTTTGGTCTCCATATTGGCTCATTTGGATAGAGTTTCTTAGTTTTCCTCCCTTTGTGTTAATTAGTTTCTATGCAATCCTATTGTCTTATTCAGTCTATCCCTCAAAGCTAGTTTTTGTTAGATTTTTCCCTATTGTTCATTTGTGTATGGGTTCAGATACAGCTCTGCTCCTCTATTAATTATCCAGCCTTCCCCCAGTTCCCTGCATAGGTTCTCCCCAGCTGTTCTGCATTCTGTTTATTGTACTCACCTGGTTTCCATGCAACAATCACTTCTCCACAGTATTTTAGCTTTTTGATTTCATTGACTCACTACTGAACTCTTCCAATATTCTGTCGCTCCTACACATTGGTGGCAGTGGTATTTGTGATCAGTAAGTTGACAGTTTCATCATTAAATCAATTTTTCCACTATACTCTGTCTGCCCTTATCTTTGCATTTGAGGCAACACCAAACCAGAACACTGTGACACATCAGATGTCGTTAAATAAGTGGTTTAAGCTTGCCTCTTCACAATTTTGCAAGTGAATATGTTCATTCCTGACAAACAACACTATTTTAATGTGAGATGATGTCCCTGTACCAGCTTCCATAAGTTAAAAAACTGCCTGTGTCAAATTACTTGGAAAATTGGTTTGAATTTTCACAAATGAATTTGCTCCATGGCGTTCGAGACAAAAATAAGGCACCCGTTTCACCTAAAGTAATTCAGTCAAAATGCCTAAACATTCCTGCCAGCCATTATCATAGATTCCGCTTCCAAAATTTTCCTAACTGCAAATGTACATTTCCATAAGATCTGGAAGCCGCAGCAGGACTCAGTAAGGTGCTCAGCATACCAAGGTAATATGTACTGACTTTGCTTGTCTGACCCCAGTGCATAAACATACTGTTCTTGACAACTGCCCAAGCTCCCAGGTGATCTTTTCAATATTCTGCAGTGTGCATGCTGTGGATTTATATGAACAGGAAGTGCGGAGGGCAGCCAGTCTGTAGAAAACCTTGTGTCATCGCCTCACTCAAGTCAGGTATATAGATTTATACTGAAAGGTCTCGGCAGCAAACATTTACGGTGCAGCATTGATGAGGGAAATTACTGAAGAACCACTGCTTCACTTAGGCTGATTTTGAAACCATTTTCATATATGGTGTTTGAATCTACAACATATATATATATATATATATATATATATATATATATATATTAAACTTTTTTAAGCTATTTCAAGCAACATCACTGTTTACTTATTAGTTGAAAGGATGAATATTTGACTTTCCAGTAATACAGCCACTGTGATATGAAAAATGCATTAGATTTCTTTATATTTCTGAGCATTAGCATTATATTCACAGGATAGAATGGTAATATGTTTTGGTTCTTTGACTCTGCAAACACAGCACAGGTCTGTAGCATGGGAAAAGAGTGGCCATTTTGACTGCTCAGCCAATCAGAGGCTAACTTGAGGAACATGATAACTTTATGTTAAACAGGAAATTGAAAACCACACTACAGTGCACTTTAGTTTGAAGAAGGTAAAATATTCTGTCAGATGTAAGAGTCAAATTATGTGACTAAAATTTGAGCCCTAAAATAGATTAAGATAATATTATTTTAGTCCAGGACAGCTAAAAATACATATTTGATTCTAGAGTTAATAGGTCAAATTAATATACTACGACTATGTCACATTGCTATTTCAAGCAGATTTTTATTTTAGCCTTAGCTTGCACGTTATTTGAATTTGTATGCTTGTAAATGCCAAATCGGTAAACTCCTGATCCTCTGTTTTATGCAGATAGCAACAAGGCCTGTGCATTATGTTCAGGCGAAACACGGATACCCAACAGTTCAATTATACGCATGAGCGCATTACTCTGGATACATAAATACAAGACAGAAGTTGCTGCTTCTGCTGCTCTTTGAATACATTCTAGGTAGAAACAAGGGTCAGCTTAATTAGTAGAAAAACTTGATGTACTCCCCTGTTGTTGCTTTTTTGCAATGTCTTACAAAATATTTTATCTTGTAATAATGTAAACAGAAAAGTATTTTTGCTTAATAGTAAACTGTAATCAGTAACTGTGCCGTTACTCCTAAAAATAATATCATGCTTTATTTTATGGCTAGAAAAAAATTTTTAGAGAAAAAAAATATAGTGAAAAAAAAAATAAATTACAGAGTTTCATGTAGATACTGTACTCTAAACTCTTTGACCACACATATTTGGCAAACCTGATCCTTGGAACTCTTTAGCCTGCAAATGACCAACTGATCTAGTGGCCTGAGTTCTACACTTAGTCATGCTTCAGTGAAATATGCTTGCAGCATTTTCTCACTGGCCAAGAATTTTAATTTACTCAAGCTGCTGGGGGTTTTGGCCTTTTCAAGAAACATACCATTGTTTCTAATTTACATTGTCACTTGTATTAACCAATACATATTTTACAATGGCCTAGTTTCACTTCCTGTGATAAATTATGTAACGGTGCAAATGTTCATCTTTTGGGAAAGCCCTGTTTCGTCGAATATGAATTTATTATCCGGATGATTTCTTACATTTATACAGTTATGCTTATGTTATTATACATAAATCTTTAACACTTGTGGAGCATTTCACTTTTTATTTTCCTCCCCTCTTGCTCAATGACCACTGGAGACCAGTTAAAAAGAAAAGTTGGTTTAGACAGTGGATGGATGGACTTTCTTCCTCTACCAAATGTTCCTTGACCATTTTGAGCATATAAAACTTTAGCTGTGGATTTTTGAGAAATTTTGTAGTGCATTTCAGAATATTAGATTAAGAAAGTAACAGTAGGCAGAAAAATCACATATGTAAAAAATGAGCCACATAAGCGATGCATCAAGTTTTTTCCTTTTTACTCTTGAAGCACTGAGCTTATCTATAATATTTTGAAGGTAATACTTTATTTATTAATAATTCAACACAAAATATCATTCAACTTTGAAGTGTAATGTAAAGCTGAAACCAGGTATTTACATATTTGTCATAAAATACATAACCTTTTTTCTTTTTACTTCACTGTCAGGGATTAATGCAGAATGAACATTTTCCTGTACAAGGTGTCCTGGTCTAACAAGAGCAAAACATATATGTGATGAATTATTTACTGCAGTATAATCTGTATAATGTATTAATAGCTCCTGGACTGTTTTGCAATACATTTATAAGAACTACTGTTTGAAATAAAACTTTAAACCTCTGATGAAATGTAACATCTTCAATAAGTATGAAAAGGTTTTACCTTTTCCTGCTTGCAAGATTTAACATTTTCAAAAACTTGGTCAAGCTTTAAAGCACAGACTTGCATACATAAAAGCAAACACGCTTAAGGGATATACTACATCTTCTGTCATGAACCTTGAATTGTTTACAAGTGTGTGCATCGCTTGCTTGTCTTTGCAGCACAAATCACATTTCTTGACAAATAGAGAGCTTCTACGAGGAATTAGTTCTGATCAGATTAACACTGCTGCTGTTCTTCAAAGAGAAAGATTTTCTCAAAACTGCTTTAAGCTTAGCTGATATTGCATCATCAAAAGTTCAACAATGGATGAAAATAAGATATTACAATTAATTAAATACTAGAAGCAATGATGTTGTTAAAGATTACCAGACCAAGAAACAGAAAAAAATATACATAACCAAAAACATTATTTTTCTTTTTCACATTTAACTTGATTAAGGAAGGGAAGGAAAAGTATTTAAATAAACCTATTGAATAAACCCATCTGGTAGGGCAGTGGTTAATAGGAGAATTAAGACGATAATTGAAAACTTGCTTGACGAGTAATGCATTTTCAAAGCGTTAAAACAACTCAAGCCATGATTAATATACACCTGTCATAACTAATTACATTAATAGTGAAGAATGATTAGGCCAGTCTGACTATGTCTTCCTCTCCACTCATGCCACTCTGTCAAGCTCTGCACTGATGATTAATAGATTCAAGGTGGCACATGGCCTGATGGAGATAAACAAAGAGAGATCATATAAACAACAGAGGAACACATCTGTCATCTCACACTCCTGATTATAAAGTATTTGTAGCTAGAGTTTATGACTTCATTTAAACTATAAATCAGTCTTTTACAAGCATGCTTACATGGTATCATAAAACATGGCCATGGGCTTTAACTGGACAGCACAAACATGTTATAACATATACTCCATATAGGTGTGTGGGTCCAAGTGACTGATAGCCCACACCAAGAAAGGCTCTAAAAGAAGATCACTTTGAATTTGTACAGTGGTATTCCTGATTGATGTCTTGAAAAAAATAGCATCCAATTATTTTAGCATGCAATTCAATGTCAGTCTCAACATAAATTAAAATAGCAGGGAAAATGGTTTCACAATTGAGTAATCAGACTTCTTGAAGGGTTATAATTTGCCTGATTTTTACACATCTAGTAACTATTGTTTAGTTCACAGAACATCCATTGATATTCAGGTCTAATTTTGATCTAAATGTTTTCCTTTTATTAAAAAAAGGAGTCCAGCTTTCTTTTTTCTTGGCTTAGCAAAGAAAACAGCATGAAAGTCATCATTTATTTGTAATAAGTGTTTTGCTTTTTTTTGTTGTTGGTGTTTTTCTCTTAAGATCACGAGCGGATTGGAAAAGATTCATCCTACGAACAGGAGGGGAAGGTCCAGTTCGTTATAGATGCTGTATATGCCATGGCTCATGCTCTCCATAATATGCACAAAGACCTCTGTCCTGGAAAAGTTGGCCTCTGCCCCAAAATGGACACCATCAATGGCACGCTACTTCTCAAGTATATTCGCAATGTCAACTTTACAGGTATGTATGTCTGTTACCTTTAACAGGTTAAATTTAAAACTGCATGCACAACGTTTACTATAAGGTGTTGTGTTGTGCTATATGTGTAAGCTAGACCAAAATATTATTAGACATAAGGTTTTTTAACAAAGCCCATTTTTGTTTGTTGGCATCTGAGGCAACCCGCGGGTCCCATTTTTCAACTTTTCTGTGCACACAAGATGCATACTCAGGGGTTTTATAAGGATCCACTGGTCTTCACTGATTGTAAATTATTCCCAACAAGCATAAAGGCAAAGATCTGTAAGAATCTTAACAATCACCAGAAGAAGAGCATGTTTTATCATAGCTGATGATAAGCAGAAACTTTGCTTTGTGAGATTTTCCTGCCTTATCTTGTCACCATAGAATTGCCCACGCAAGTGATTTCTGACTTCAAGGGCGCTGGCAGCGGAGTTCAAATTGTACAGAAATGAGAATGGGAAGACACTTAACTGACAGCTATTCATCTATTAAGGCCGGAGCCGAATGCTACAATTGAGAAAGAAGTTGAGGTTTCATACATATCAAAATATGCAATAAAAAGAACTACCTTTTTGTAGGGTACGACACCTGCTACATACAGTATTTTGACACATAAGCTGCAGGGGGATTTCTGTCTGATCTGCAGTAATTTTTGTCAGCCAGTCTGTATTCAGCCTTGGTGATAACCAACAATTGTACTAAGCTATAAGTGGTGCTAGTCTCAACTAGTTTCATTAATGCACTGGGCTTTAAAGCAGATATTATCAATGGCATCAGGATATTTTGGAGTAGACCCATAACTTTGTGAGTGGAAGACTGGTGCTGCATTTAGCTCGATTCAAGAACAAAGACATTGCAGTTTTTTTTTCTAGTGGGTGACTCTTACTTCCAAATAGCCCATCCTATTGTCCAAGGGGAGAATATTACTGGAAGCGATCAAGGGTGTAACAGCTCTGCTGCCTAGTTTCCATGCACATCATATTCTGTGCTTTTTCATTCAAGCAGCTGGGCAACCCCATCAGCAGTTGGCTAAAGAGCTTTGCCGTGATCAACAAGCCATCCTCCATCATTTCCAAAAAAAGAGAAGCCCAAAATATGTGTATTCCAAGATAAAAAGAGGCCTTTGTGAATGTTCCCAGAGTCATTCTCATAGCTTCATGGATTAGTATTCAGCAAAAGAGACCAAAAGATGATATTTAAAGGGTGGCACTCGATTCAACAAAATTAGCACTGCAAGATTAGCAACAGGTCATATGCAAAACACGGTAATGTTTACATCTGTGTTGGTATCTGCTGTCACGTGTTGAGCTAATTGCATGTCAGTTGAGCAAAGGGTCATGTGATCAAGCAGAAGGGAAAACAGATGCTTTGTCAATTCTTTAAATTTGCTCCACAGTCACTGATGATTACATAGTGATGGACACATACATCTCTATAAACATTACAGAAGGGGACCTCTGGATGACGGGTAGAGATACATGACCCTAAAGTACATGATAAAAATACTGGAAATTATATTGGAAATGTACAGATACTGGGTCTGGTAAAACAATTCTAGTCCTGTTTAGTTTCAAGAACCATTGTCTGCCGCTTGGTAAGGAACCAATTCCACAGTCTTTGCAGGTGGTAAGCTAAAAAAAAAAAAAAAAAAGATGTTTTGCATTAGAAATTCCAAATATAACTTTGACAAAACAAGCCTTGCTTCTTTTGACGACGTGCTGTTTTTGGCTTCATAAAAAAAATTCTGATTTCCATACAAACAAATTAGATATTTAAACATTATCATCTGATCTAGCTCTACATGGTAGCATTTCTTCAGCCACAGCAGCTCATTGCAGTTACACACAGCAGTCGTGTAGGAAATTGGACCAGCAATCTGTTCAATCAGCAAGACAGCTGACAATAGAGTTTGATAAGAGAGACGTCCAACTGGCTGTCCAACAGCCAGATTGTTGATTGTTCATGCAGTTAATCAAATGGTGCAGCTATTCTCAAACTGGAATTTCAATGATACTTATGAAAAAAAAAAGTTTCCAGTCTAGCATTTTTCTCAACTTCTTTGTTTGACCTAACAAAATATTTACCAAACTGTTGTCATTTACTAGGAACAAGATCTGGTAGATTATTTTGGTTGTTTGCTAATACAACAAATTGGCTGAATTTTGTGCAACTAACTACCTATATTAAGGCATCCAAAGTTCCAAATGAGCATCAGAATAAAAAATAAATTGTATTTCCATACTTTTAAAGGCTATATTGGTGTCGCCAAATAGCCTGATGGGCTGGTTTGAGCATTTTCAGAAAAAGCAGCTCCTGAAATGCTCAGAGACAATTATCTCTTTGAATTAAAGAGATAGAAGAAAACATAAGCAGTGCATGGCAGTTGTATGGATTAAAATTTCTTGTTGATGTCATAGATCAGACTAGACTGTGCAGAGTGGTTTATGATTCTGTAACAAGTAACAGTAGGTAAAACAATACTTGTTAAAACCAAGTTATGCAGAACATCATCTATGTTTGCATAAGGCGGCAACCTTTGAAGAAAATTGACTTCGAGAAGAGAAGGCAAAAGCGGGTGCCTTTCCTGTTGGGAAGAACAGGAAATTGAGGCTGCAATATGCAGAGACTCTTTACAATTGGACAGTTGAAAAAAAGTTGCCTTCTGTGATAAGTCTTATTTTTAGATGCTACAGTGAAATGGTAGGGTCACAATTTAGTGTACAATTTAGTGTACAATTTAGTGTAAAAAAAATGGATCCATCCTGACTTTTAGTTTAGGCAGCTGCTGCTGACCATGTCATTCTCTTTATGACAACCTTTATGTGTACCTCATCTTCTGATGGCTATTTCCATCAGGATAATGTACAATATCCCAAAGCTCAAATCATCTGAAACTTGTTCCCCTCGCATCTCACCTGGTGCTTTTGAGGTACCTTGTTTTACAAAGTTGGTACAGAGAAGTAAGGTAAGAATAGGTCTAAAAATAAAATTATTTTAACTTATATGAATGTTTCTTATGTTAATTTATTGTTAGGAATAGAATACAAAAGTGTAGCTGACAAGCCTGTTTGCTTTATATGTTTTGAACCCAAATGGAAATTGACAGGAAAGTTTAAAGCACTGAAAAAAAGTTTTACTGTTAAGCGAATATACCTCGTCTAATGGCTCCAGAGTAAGAATATTAGTATAGAAGTAGGTCAGTTCTGTCTGTGCAAAACAAAATCATTGTTGAATCCATCCTGAATCCTAATCATCTTTTCAACAAGACAAGTCAACTCTCAAAGCATGTGTAGGGCTTAAATCTATAACATTGTGTAGTAGCCAAGTGTCATATAATTGAAGGTTTAGATCTTTATGAATGACCAATTTTGTGATGGCATGGTAAATCACTGGAAGACTGGACGACAGCAATAAAACCAATGTGTTTTTACAACAGATAGGGTAAGAAAATCAATGCCTCACATTAGTGATGATCTGCCTCATGAACTTTGCTTTTTAAAGCCTTCTAGGACGTGAAGCAAGAATGTAGGATTCTTTGCAGACTATGACTACATATCCACCAAACTGGTTCATCCAGCATCACAAGGATTTTAATCCAAGATGTTGAAAGATGCTGAAAGAGATTACTCGAAGACTTTAAGTGAGGTATTTTGCAGCACCAACATGAAAGACTGGGTTTTGAATAAGCTGTTACTAAAACGATATTTCACTTTAAAGAAGTAAAAACACAATTTATATGTTTAGAGCTGGAACTTTAGGAGTTACCTTGACTTTTTGTTCATTCTTATTTAGTTAGTTATTTTTAGTCACTGTCTGCAAGTTCTGGAAAGGTTATTTCTTGACGACTGTAACCCCTCCCTGAGTCTTCAACCTAGCATCCATTTGGGTATCATCTCCTCCATCTCTTCCTCCCTCCATCCAATCATCCATCCCTTTGATTGCTTCCTTTATTAAATCTTTACATTCATATCTTTGTGGTGGAGTCATTGCAAGTAAAGTTTCCAGTGTTAAAGTAGAAAGTTGCTTGATGTAAAAAGTTGCCAAAGATTTAGGAAGAAAGTCTCTCAGTTGGAGACACTGGCCTTGGATAGGTTCACTTAAAGGAAAAAGAAAATATATTTTTTCAGTTTCTGACTGGTCAGTCAGTTCTGATCACCAGATGACTTTATGGTGCACCTCTGCTATTTTCAATTTATCAGAAAGTCTTGGAGTCCAGCAGCTTTGCTGAGGTTGTAATTTGATCTGATATAGGGATTTCTTTTGTCCACTTGTCAAAATGGAAAAGGCAGAAGACCGTGGCATTTGCATATGTCTGATGTTTGTTGACGTTATTGAGTCAGGAAGATGACTACCTATGAAACCTTACTCACTAGAGTCAAATAAATACAAAGTGTTAAACAACTGGAGCTGTAACATATAGGGCTGGACAATCTTCCAACCACACAAAGTGAAGAAGATTACAAGGAGGTAAATTCATCTTTAAAATTCACAATTAAAAGAGGCATATTGGAGTCACCACATCTCCGTAACAGACATTCATGTTAGGTAATCTTTAACAAGGGTGCTGTTTTTCACCTGCAGGGGTATTTCCCATCCCAACATTAATATGTTCTGACATTCATCTCTACATATTGTTCTGCACATACCTCCACTGGTACAACAGTCTAATCAAGATTTTCTGTTAAATCAAAGCTGTGACCTGATTATTAAACAAATAATTTGTTTACATTTCCTCGCTGAACGTTCAAACAGCAGTGTCTTCCTGCGAGGCTGCAAAGCAATCAATTAAGGCAATCAAGTCTAAAGAAACAAACATCAATTCCCTTTTATTGCTCAGATTGGTAAGACACTTCATAGTAATAGTGACTTCCTGCTGTTGGCTTAGACACGCCCAGACTGGAACAGGATGACACTAATGCAATTAAGAACCTGATGATTTTGATGGACGAGAGTGAATGCAACGGCTGCAGAGACTGGCTAGCATGTTTCAGACCTGAACTCTCAGCTACAAACAACAATCAAAAAGCTGTACTGTGGCCTTTACAAGGGAACAATTTACTCAAATTCTCTATTTTCAAACAAAAGGGAATTGCAGTCATGAATACTTATAAAATGTCATAAAGCTGTGCGTAAATATCATCAAATTAGTAAAGGTCCATGTATAAATATTGTTTTCTTCGGTGTTGCTTTTGAACGTCAAAAAGCAATATTAGAAAACTGAGTATTGGGAGACCAAAAATGTATTCCTGCAAGGTAACTGAGGACATGTGTTTAGCCTTTGTTACTTGTTTCAGTATTTTTGATAAGTTTTAATAGAGAATTGAAGGAAATGAAAGAATAGGTAAATAAATGGACTGGAGATGCTGTTAATGGTGTGTTTATGATTGGATCTTTTCTCTAAATTCAGTGAATCCTTCGTCTCCCACAACACAATTTTATAACAAGTTGTGAAGCTCAAGAGGAGATTATCAATTGCCTTAGAAACCGAAAGCAGATACATGAGAGAGCTCTCAAAGCGGTAATAAAAATCAGTACTGTCATTCGTTAGTGCTGTGTAGGGACCTTGTAAATAACATGCAATGGGGCAACAAGCAGAGCGAATAGAGGGAAGTGACATGGAAACCTAAAGAGATGAGCTCTGGCTCTTCTCAAAAGACCACAACATAATACCTGTCAACATCACTAAAAGCATACTGGAAGCATTAGGAGGTCTTGTTGCAACTTATTTTTTTTTTTATTTCAAGGCTGTTTGAGAAGAAAATTATGAGTTTTAAATGTGTTGCTCAACACTGAAGTTCACCACTTGTTTCAACAAAACATTTTCTTTGTTCTTTCATGGTTTAGGAATTGCTGGCACCCCTGTGGTCTTCAATGTGAATGGAGACGCTCCTGGTCGCTATGAAATCTACCAATACCAGATCAGCAGCAACAACACAGGATACAAGATCATTGGGCACTGGACAGATCAGCTCCACCTCAATGTATGGACTATTCTTTTGTATTTTACTGTATTGTGTAAACAACATTCTTGACTTTTACATAATCTTGTGGCAATACTTATTGCATCTACACCAATAGTTGGTGAGATTCTAACATTGTTTTTTAGAAATAAAAATCTGAAATATGAACTTGAGGTTACATTAGGCCTCCCCTTTATCAACACTTAATACTCAATAGATGTTTCAGTCCCTTGTAATATTTTCATGTTTAGAGAACAAACTCTTTTGTAAATTTTCATAACTTTAAGCCATAATCATCAAAATTAACAGGAATATAATCACTTTGTGTAAATTACCTCTGTAGTTTTGTTTTTGATAGCCCTTTGGAGTTGGTAAAATAAATATTTTCAGTACTATTCTGATTTATCAACTTATCCCTATAAGTATACTGAGGTTTAAAAATATGGCAAAGAAAGAGGTGGGGAAATGCAGGAGTGGTTTGTGAAATGAAATAAGTTGCTGAATCAAAAGTAAGGACCTTTCTTGTACCATAAATCCTCTCTCATTTTTTCAGACTGATGAGATGCAATGGCCAGGTGCAACTCAAGAAGTCCCGTCCTCCATCTGCAGCCAGCCCTGCCGCCCTGGGCAGCGCAAGAAGACAGTGAAGGGGATCCCATGTTGTTGGCACTGCGAGAGTTGTGATGGTTATCAGTATCAGGCAGACACTTACACCTGCAAGATGTGCCGATTTGATTTGCGGCCCAATGAGAACCACACCGGATGCGTTCCTATTCCCATTGTCAAGCTGGAGTGGAGCTCTCCTTGGGCAGTCATTCCTGTCCTGATCGCAGTGCTGGGCATCATAGCCACTTTGCTAGTGGTTGCTACGTTCGTTCGCTACAATGACACGCCCATTGTGAAGGCATCAGGTCGAGAACTGAGCTATGTCCTGTTGACGGGCATCTTTTTGTGTTATGCCACGACTTTCCTCATGATCTCCACCCCGGATGTCTTTGTATGCTCACTGCGCAGGATTTTTCTTGGGCTGGGGATGAGTATAAGCTATGCAGCCCTGCTAACCAAGACAAATCGGATCTACAGGATTTTTGAGCAGGGCAAGATGTCTGTCAGTGCTCCTCGATTCATCTCTCCAGCCTCTCAGTTAGTCATCACGTTCAGCTTGATATCGGTGCAGCTTCTCGGGGTGTGCATCTGGTTCGGGGTCGATCCTTCACAAGCCATCATCGACTACGAGGACCAGCGTACAGCCAATCCTGAAATGTCCAGAGGTGTACTAAAGTGTGACATATCAGATCTGTCTCTTATCTGTCTGCTGGGCTATAGCATGCTTCTGATGGTCACCTGCACAGTTTATGCAATCAAAACGAGAGGAGTTCCCGAGACATTCAACGAGGCCAAGCCCATTGGCTTTACCATGTACACCACCTGCATTGTTTGGCTGGCCTTCATCCCCATCTTTTTTGGAACTTCACAGTCAACAGAAAAGGTAAAATGTCTAAATCAAATTCAGCAAAAACCCAAATAAATAGCAAAGTTTGCACAATTTATAGAGCAGTTTTGTCTGTACAAAATTGCACGTTTTTGAATTTAGAACAAATCAGTAAATGCGCGTGTACATGTTGTATGGAAGTTTTTCATTTGGACTCCTCTTATGTTTCCATTGCACCTGATTGTGATGAAAATGCCTGCTTAAATTATGTTTTTGTGTAAGATCAGCCTCTTGTGTTTGTGAATGTCGCCACCATTTATCACAAGCTGATAGGCTGTGAGCTCCGCTGAGGGGATTACAAGGCTTTTAGAGCCGGATTGTCAGGATGATTCATTCACCTCGAATTTCCTTGGATATGATTTCTTTACTTGTGTTTCCATAAATATTCACTGAGTGGGAAAACAAGAGTCAGCAATCAACTTATATTATTGCAAACACCCGTAGATGTTGTGAAATTGGACAGAACCGCTGTAGCTGGTGATTGTTGTTGTCAGCTAAAAGTGAATCATAAATTATCTCTTACAAGTCCTAGTTCTGAGGTTGTGAAACACAGATGTACACTAGAAAGCACGGAGAAGAGAAGTAAAATTGCAGTAGTAGCAGAAGCTTTAGAATGAGCTGTGCAAAGCAACAAACCTAATAGCAACCATTAGATTGTCTATTGTTTAAATATGTGCGATTTACCAAAGAAAACACACTGTACAAACAGTCCCTTTAAAACGTTTGCCACATCTTTTACATATTTTTCTTTGTGAACTTTTACACATTTTGCAATGCTCCACCATAACTTGACATTTTAAAATACATCAACAAAAATAATGCATTATTGTGAAGTGAAAAAAGAAACCGGATGCAATGTTTTATTTTTTTATATTCTGCCTCTTGTACCCACTGCCTTGTGCACCACATTTTTTGTAATTACAGATAAAAGATTTTAACCTTTTGTACACATCTAATGACTGGGCTTGTAACCCATTTTTCTTTACAATATAGCTCAAGCTCAGTCCTCTTTTAATGTAGGTCAGTGAACATGAAATCTTGCCAGAGATTCTCTGTTGGATTTAGGCCTGGGCTTTGACTCGGCTACTAAAACATGACTATTCTACTGCAGCTCTGGTTGTACTCTATATATTGTGCAGTTGTACAGACAGAAGGTATTGCTCACCCCCTGTTTCAAGTCTCTCACAGGCTTTCTTCTAGGTTTGCCTCGGAACAGTTTTGCTGACCTCCCATCGTGAAAGCATTCACACTGCATATTGCTGCCATTACCATATTTCAGTTTTCTGCTTAGTGCAATTTACAACTTTATTTATACACTACACATATCTAAAGATAGCTAGCAACAGCTTGGAACTGTACAGCATCATTAAAACATGTAATTTAACATTTTTTGTTGAATATTATGATGCCAGAATAAGTTACAATCAATACATGTTTTCCTCATTCTTCTCTTGGTTGTCCATTGTAAGAATGTTCCTTCACCTTAGCTTCTCAGCCTCCAAGCATACATAAGCTGTTTGCACCGAGGGTATAGTAGAATCTAACTGGAGAGGGCTGAATACAAGTGTATGCCACTTTTAGCATTCGTTTGATGAAAAATTCTAGAACCATACACATTTTCCTTCCACAATTATGCAATACTTTGTGTGCTTATAGTTGTAATGATATAGGTATAAATGCTTGCAAGTCCAAGTTTTACGGCATGGCCAGATCATGAGAATATGCTATTTGCTTTGAATAAATAACTGCATTCAACAAAATTCCCAACATTATAAGGTCTAGTCCAGCAATATGTTGTTTGTTCCTATAAGTAAGCAAAAGGTATTTTTCCCCAAAAATATTCAGTTTATTGATTTTTTTTTTTACCCTTGAAAATATTTGTTTTCAAGAAATGTTAGGTATGATAAATACTTAGAATTTTAGAGTTTGTGAGGTTCACTGAATCCTATTTCCTGTCAATATGCTTTGCTCATGGGGTATTCTTGGTGCAAATAGAACTGCTCTCTAAACCTGGAATGCCACAAAGAAGCCCTAGAATTTCATATTGGTTTCTGCTCTCAGCTCTTTACCTTCACTGTCCCAGTGGAGCAGATTGACCATCATTTGAGGGTGTCCAGAAAGATTTATGTCAGTAGGTCCTATGAAAGTGGACAAGGGTCTTGGCTCCCTTCAGAGAGTGACTTCACTCTGTACTCCAGAGGGCTGGCAATATTGTTCTGAATTCACCCCGGGGCAAGAGTAATCTTCTTGGGAGATTACAACACTCGCCCTCTATCACCAAAAAATGCTCATGTGCTGTTTGCAGTATGATGGAATACATGGATTTATCGCTTCCATCTCCATGTGTCATCTGAAGGTGTTTTTTCCAAAACGACATGAACTTTGGGGTCTTAATTTTTGTCGGGCTTCAGCCAAGATTAAAATTTTCTTCAAAGATATTAAAAGCCACAGCTCACTATTTAGATTTGCTCTTGCACTTCATGGGAATGATTTTGCATATCTATTGTAATTAAATGTGTTATTCCAATATATTTGGTTGCTAAAGTAAAGCTACATCAATTGACTATCAAAACATCAAGACATCTGTGACACTCAGATGTCACAGATGTCATAAATGATGTAATAAAATGGAAATAAACAATACAATTAAATAAACATTGTGCATAGCTAAATTATGCAATCAACTTATAACTAAAGACAAATCCAATTTCTTGCTAAAATCCAATCCATAACCTTACGGAAATGTTTTGCAAATGACTGAAATAAAAAGAAAAACATATCAGCTGATTAACACGCGCACAAATTCTGTTCCACGTTTGACCTTTAGATTTCAAATCTAATGCTGGACTTGAATAAAAATCAAGAGTCAAGAGTCAAGGCATCCTCATCAAACCTAGTCCATATAGAATAACATATGTTAGACTTGAATATGCAGATCATTATTAACTGTTGCCATGTGGTCTGAAATCCCTCTTAGCTATTTCTGTGTCAAATAATTTGTTTCTGATGACTCTAATTGTAATGACAGGCAGAACCCTTGGCTTTTTTTTTCTTTGAAAGATGTCTCTCAGCTGTGTTTCCATTGCCTTGTGTTCATTAACATTAGAGAGGATGTAATGCAACAGGAGGCAAGTCACTCGTCCATTTCTTCCTATTTTTCTAAGAGGATATACTAAAGGAACTGTAAGCCACCTCGGCATATTTCTGAGGAAATTATATAATTGTTCAAGAGTCAAAAATCAGCAGGCGATTTTTACAGTTTTAGGTCAAATAGGAAATCAAATTATTTGCTATTTGCTAAAATCCATACTTATAATAGAGACATTTTAAAATCTTTATTTATATTCAGAAGTGCACAAACCTTGTGTAACAGTGTCAGACTTACAGGTTGCCTTGATGATCCACACATCTTAGTTTTGTCCTCTAATTTTCTATCAGATTAAAATCAGGACTTTGTGATAGCCACTACAAAATATTTACTTTCTTGCCACTTTATGACTAAATTTCTGTGGTATTGTCAGCTAATTTTGTGTTTTGGGAAATCTACTTGAAGCCCAACATTTTAACTCACTGCTGTTTAAGATGCTGCTTCATATTTTCACATCATTTTCATCCCATTTATTTTGTGTAGTGCACCAGGCCCTCGAGCAGTGAGAGACTCACATATAATAATATTTCAGTTTTGGTACTTAATAGCTTGGCTGGTATTCTCAGATTTAAAATATTCACCTTTTATTCCCTTCAAATGTAATAATGGTTATTATGGCCAACCATTTTATTTTTGCTTTATTTTAAAGTTCCTCGTCCCCATGTGCATTTGCAAATGATATTCTGGGTTTTTATCTTATTGGACGTAAAGTCTGCTTCTGGGAAAAGTCATAAAACACTGTCTAAAAAATTAGTAGAAGAAAAAGGTAATGCAACTTGACTTAGTAACACTTTATTTGAAGGGGGGTGAATAAGACTGACATGACACTTTCATAAACATGACATAACATCTGTCATGAACATGAATAAGCCTTCATGAATATTTATCACTGTTGTCACAAAGCGTCATTCGGTAAATTATGACACTTTTAATACAAAGTTGACATTATTCAAAATGTCTTTGTTATGACAACTTGACATTAACCAGGAAATCATTACTGTTTAAACTTTACCTTTAATAACATAAAGTTACCTAATTTTTAAAGTGCAATCAGTAATACTTTTATAACAAATTTATATCAGTAATGATTTATTGGTTAATGTCAAGTTGTCATAATGAAGACATTTTGAATAATGTCAACTTTGTATTAAAAGTGTCATAATTTACTGAATGACTCTTTATGACAACAGTCATATATATTCATGAAGGCTTATTCATGTTCATGACAGGTGTTTATGACAGTGTCATGTCAGTCTTATTCAACCCCCTTCAAATAAAGTGTTACCCTTGACTTTATGTAATTTACATAAATATTGGCTTTTATCTGTACATACATATCATTTGTACTATAGATGAGGAATATCTGCACTAATAGAAACTAATTAATATAAAAATATGTCGTATTATTTCTCCCAAATGTGCAAGATTAGATCATTCTCAAAACTCTGTGAATAGATTTGCCTCTAAAACTGCATTCTCATCTAATATTTTTTTTTTCTCCTCTTTCTTTCACTTTCACAACACAGATGTATATCCAGACAACAACCCTGACAATCTCTGTCAGCCTCAGTGCATCAGTTTCCCTGGGAATGCTCTACATGCCCAAGGTCTATGTGGTTCTCTTTCATCCAGAGCAGAATGTGCCCAAGCGCAAGCGCAGCCTGAAGGCCGTGGTCACTGCAGCCACCATGTCGAACAAGTTCAACCCCAAAGGAGGCCTGAGGCCAAATGGAGAGGCCAAGTCTGAACTCTGTGAAAGTCTGGAAACACAAGGTTTGTAGAACACTCCATTGTTGGAATGAAGAGATGGGAAATGCAAATGTTTGTATAAAAACCTGATTCCAAGCTGAAACATGTCAGGCACAACTATAGCTGTTAAATTAGTCACACCCTTTGGACCTTTTCACATTTTTTTTTTTCACCTACAAAACAGTACAGAAGTGGAAGTAAAGTGGTAAATACTGAAAGTAAAAATCTAAAAAGTGTGGCATGTATTTTTATTTAGCCCCCGTACTCCAGTAACCCTCCGTAAAATCCAGGGACACTAATTACTTTCACTCACACTTGATAACTTGTTAGAATGTGTTTATTCTAATCTCACTAAAAACACTCTGTTCTGTGAGGTAGAAAGTGGCTTGACTACTTTTAGTCATGCACTCCACAATCCTGTCTTGAATGAAAGAGTAGCAAGACAAAAGCAAAACACTGTGTGAAGGAAAACTAACAATGCACATCCCCATGAACACTGTTATTATGGTAAAACATGGCAGTGGCTGCATAACACTGTAGGGTTTATCCCTAGCGGGGACAAGGAAGCTGGTTAATGGATGGAGCTAAATACAGACCAGTCATGAAGGAAACCCATTAGAGACTGTAAAACACTTGATACTGGAGCGGATGTTCATCCCCTTACAGTACAAAATTAAACACACAGTCAAAGTTGGCATTTAAAGCAAATGAATGGGTCATTGCAAGTCAGACTACATCTGTTACTAAATGCTCTTATTCCAGTGTGACTCAGCTTGGTCTATTTTTGCAAAGTGTCTTAACAGATATGCAAAGCTAGAGACATGTCAAAAAAGACTCCCAGGTGTAATTGCAGTAAATGGTTGTTCAACAAAGTATTAACTTTAGAGGGGCTGAATATAAAAGCAAGACACTTTTCAGATTTTCTTTTTTTATCCTTCCACAAACACTTGAGGATTACTTGTTTTGGGTCTTTCTTAAAATATTCTCTCTATTATTCTTGATTATTTACTTGATCAGCTTGAAATCTTGGGAACATTTTCCAGTAAAAGGTGGGCTCTTACTAGCTCAGAAATTACTTGAGAATTTGAAAGCGTGATATTTGGCACGCAGTATTTTACTTTTTTTTTTTTTTACAGAGTTACAAATTCGCATTGTGAGAGAAGATCTTTTTAGTCACTAAGACGGTGTGTATGAGTAGGCAGTCTTGGTGTGGGGACAGGCTTAAATCCAATCAGGCTCCCACATTTGGTCTGACGACTGAGGGTTCTGATTTTATGCTTCGACAAGTTGAAATGTACATAGTGATGTGTTTTAGGATGACCAAGCCTGCGCCCACACTTGCATGCCTAGTTTCTTGTGTGTCTGAGAACAGAGCTGTTCCATCTTATCCAATTATAGAGCCCATTTGCTGGCGAGGACTCTCACCCCCCACATCTGAACTGTGAATCTAACAACTGCTCTTTGTGCTTATGTGTCAGACTGTATTGAGGGAGGGGAGCCTGGTGAGGGACTTTAGACTCCCAGGTAATGAGATTAGTTAATGATTTTGCCCTTTTATTAATTTGTTATCACTTTTCTTCTGTTAATTTCTTCAAATGTTCAACACCTGTGAAACACTTGCTTGCTGCTGCACTGTGTTGAATGAGTGTTGGCTACTATGGAGCATCCTGGATGACTCAAGCCAGCAATCACACTCCGTAATACAGCAGTGAAAATAAATATTGAACACGCACAAAATCTTTCTCATTTAATATCTTTCTAATGAGGTTATTGGCATGATGTGCTCACCAGATGTTGGTAACAACCTAAGTAGTTCACACATATGGAGAAATCAACCAAAATTGATCGGGGAATCTCTTCAAGGGCTTCTTTCTTATAGGAGATTCTCCTGTGACCTTTTCAGTCTCTGTGGGAAATCGTGTGACGTGCTTTGCAATACAAGGTTACTAAAGCCATAAGAGGGCTCTTTGTTTTCACCTATGTTGAGATATTTCTTAAGTGCAACCTGGGCAATATGGCAAAGACTAAACTAGCTGATTGAGCAAAATTGCTTTCTAAATTTTGACATATTCAAACTGTTTTCTTGGCTTTCTATTCATTTTTGCTCCTCTTTTGCCTCATGTTCTCAATACATGTTGTTACTTGTATCATTTAAATTTGTTACATCTAATTCATGGAATATGTTTTCCATTTAATACTATATGTAGAGTACATGAGTTGTTACCAACATATGGTCTGAATTTAACTTCAATAGCCATGTTAGAAAATGTTCTACAGATTTTTTACCAAAAAAAGTGTTGATGTGCTTAAAACTTATTTTCTCCACTGTATGAGAGCAACACACATGAGCATGAAAGGAAAGTATCGCCCCCTTCCTAAATTAATGACCTAAGTCATTATTTTGCCAAAAGTGTGTTTAGGTGTGTGTGTGTGTGTGTGTGTGTGTGCGTGTGTGTGTGTGTGTGTGTGTGTGTGTGTGTGTGTGTGTGTGTTTACATTTAAAAAAAACCTTTTGGAAAGAAAGAGGTGGTGATTTTTTTTTTTTTATTTATTTTTTTTTTTTTTTCGAAATTTACTTTTGGCAAAAAATGACTCAGGCCATTGTTTTAGGAAGGTGACAATATGTGTATGATGTTTAAAAAGACCACTCAGCATGGTAAAGCCAGTGAATGCAGGAAGATGACACCACTTTCCCTGAAAGCACAAGACAAGCGACAGTCATGTGTCCCCCTGTAATTTGTTTCTCTGCTGACAAAAGAGGAATTTGTGGTAATGAGACAACAACAACAATAAGAGTGAACAAGAGAAGACAGATGGGTCTGCCAGGTTCAATTCTTTCTGGACCATCTATTCTTTATCTTGGCCTTGCAGCACATAAATATTCAAATAAGGTTCATTTATCAATGCTTCTCCAGAATGAGATGCTTTGGATGAAGTGGCGAGAATCCCGCCTTCCATTCCCACGCCAAACATGGCTCTGACAAAAATAGAGAAGTGTTTACTATTAAAAATCATTCCTTCATTTTTTTTTTTTTTTTTGTGCCCACCCTGGCTCTCAGCTGTTCCCTGATTCTGATTTCCCCCTCTGACATATTCAATCAGCCAATGCTGTTGCGGACAGATTGGTTGTATGATTACCACAACTGAACATGCTCACTGAGGGATGTTTATTTAAAAAAAATAAAAATAAAAAATAAAATAAACATGACACATCCAACATGACACATGACGACGTTCAGGATCTATAGCAGATTTGTGTTTTGTAAAGTTTGGTAAATCAAGAGATTCATCATTTTCCATATAATTATTTTATTCTACAGCTGAAACAACACTCTGAGAAATAAAAAGTAGTAAGGGATTTTATCATCTTATAATGTTCAGTGTCCAATAAAACAATTCCTCTGATCTTGTAGTAATTTAACTTTTCAAACGACCAATTCACTGACTTTTGCATGCTTTGCTTGGTGCACACAGAACTCACAGGTCCTTTGCATGCAGTGAAAGACTGGCACTAGAATGACTCCTGCATTTAATGCAACTGCTGTGATATGCTGATTGCCCCCTTATAATGCATTTATGATACAGTTGGATAATTACAAAAACAGAAAGCTGATTTTGTGAATTATGCAAACTGTTGCATATATAATCACACTGAAATTGCTTTTGGCATATCTAACGGGTTTATTTTGTCTTTTTACAACATTTTAATATTTGTATAAGCAGGGAAGATGCATTGTGGGTTAAAATTGGATTTACAAGAGTGTCCAGAGACAAAAAGTCTCTACAATAAAACACACAAAGCAAAAGTTAACACCCTCAAAACAAAAAAATATTAGACAATATGCATAAATTAATCACGTTGGAATATTTTTATTTCCTAATATTATAAAAGCTTATTAGCACAGATATATTGTTAAAATACATGTGGAAGTTTGCACCAAAAAAATTGACAGCAATTATAAGGTTGTGACTGTTTTTTCACTGTTTTTTGAGAAGGGCATAAATCATTTTTGACGTGCTATTTTCATTGAAATGTATATAAAACCACCTAGACAGTTCAGTTCAGTCCTGACATTTCCTACAAGGGACCAACTTCAAGGTTAAATGTAAACGTAAATCTGCTAGCAGCTTTGGTCTGGACTGCAGGTTTTCCTCATCATTGTTTGCAGATTATATCTGGATTTTGGTATCATTTAGGTAGCATGTGTATTGGTTCATTTCATTGCATTTTCCTCATTACAATTGTTATGATAAAAGTGTTTTTAAATTGTCTGGCATGTTGCTCTTTCACACTTTTCCAAAGGCTTAAATTTTTGTCATCAGTTCACTTTACAGTTTTCTCATTTTCTGATGACAGAATTCTTTGCCAAGTGTCCAGCTTTAAAGGCACATATGGTTTCTGCTTTCTCTTAATGTTATACTGAAGTTTATCTGTGGGATTTGCAGGAAAATAGACAGCTAGACAAACAAAGCAATATTTTATTTTTTTTGTAAATTAATATTTTTGCACACAGCATAACAGAAATAGGATTTAAAAAAAAAGAATGACAAATAAGACACGTTTATCTGTTTCTAATATCAAAGCCTAATTATTGCAATATGCAGTTCATTTTGGTGCTTTGGGCTCTAAGGTCTGTTTACATAACATGCTGGAAAAAAAACCCCCAAAAAAACTAAATCCTGAGCAGCACTACCAATTTAAAAATTCCCATCTTAATGCTCAGCGCTGATGGGAAGTTTTTACGAAAATGCAGTTTTACATCAACACCCGTGTTATCAGAATTAGTTCCACCTGTGCTTGGTTAATGAAGTCATCTATAAATAGAGCCTCACATCAATCTGTATTCCCACGATGTGGATTTTTAAAGATTACACTCCCACGCCTATTTCAGGCTCGCCCGTTTCATTTCAATTTTAACCCTCTGCTTTTTTTTCTCACCCTCGTTTGCAGTGCTTGCCTCAAAGCAGACATACATAAGTTACAGCAATCATGCCATCTAAGACGGAGACAAATCCTGAGAGAGGAGCAAAGGCCTGCAGGGGGAGGAATCACCTGTTTTAAGGGATCACTGGAATTTTGATGGAGAACTTTGATGCTGCTGCTGCAAAACAAAGGACTGGGAAAGAATCATGGAAATTACTCACTCAAAAAAGGATGCCATATTTTTCTAGAGAATAAGGCTCGAATGCCAGATTAATATTAAATCAGTATATTGCAGAAATGAGATGGAAGACGTAAGAGAGCTTAAATAGAGAGGGACTCTCCTTCTCCGGCTCTTTTTGAGACATGAGAGAGCTGATTATTGACGTTTTTGAATCGCGTTGAGAACAACACCTGGAGTTTGTAGTATGTTTTTTTTTTTTTTTTTTTTTCTGGAGTGTATAGCACAGAAAACATCAGTTCTCTATAAAGCTGAACCATGTCATTTTTGCAAAATAAGAGTATTCTGTTGTTTGTTTTTCCCTCATTTTCTTTTTTTTTTTTTACTCAAACGCGGTTGACAAGATGAACCATTATAGAAACGTAGTATTTTCCGTTACAGTGGAGTT
Source organism: Poecilia latipinna (assembly GCF_001443285.1). Lineage (NCBI taxonomy): Eukaryota > Metazoa > Chordata > Actinopteri > Cyprinodontiformes > Poeciliidae > Poecilia > Poecilia latipinna. Next base: position 430,894 of record NW_015112686.1, on the reverse strand, counting down.
AAAAGCTGCAGTTCTCTTCATACTGTACATGCCTTACTACAGCACACTCAGTATTCCTTCATGAACTAACCACATGTGAAAGACATGAAAATAAAGCAGTGGGGTCACAGTCCAGTTGTCTGGTAAAACGTTCATAATGACAATGATGACATCGTCACAATCATCTTGGGAAACCTCCTGTACAGTCCCAGAGCATGCTAATGGGAACATCCCGTGTACTGTGCTGTGTTTTCAGTGTCTTTGGAATGCAACGTTGTCACATTTGTCATTCACGATAAAGATGTCATTTTGAGCCGTTGCCTGCTCGGCAACCCTCTGCTGGACAAGAGAGAAATCATACACAAAAAGAGGCACAACTGCATTGGAATCTGATTTTTTTTTTTTAAACATCAGTTTCCACTCCATACATGTCAGCAGACTTGATAATGCATATTTTCAGCATAAACAAAATGGTCCTTATTTATCTTGCACTGACAGAACCTGTAGGAAAGACAAGGAAAGTTATCTGATTGTTCAGATTTTACCTCAGCCAGCACTCATTGTTTTTGACAGAACCGGGTTATTAGGATGGAGTCTATTTCTCTTTGTGTTTCTTCCGATGTTGAAGACGCAGTGCAGAATTTTGCCCTGCGTTTAGAAATATTAATTCACTCTTATCTCAGTGAAGCAGAAATAGTACATTATAGACAGCCAACAGTATTTGCACCTAAATGCAGGGTTTAACAAAACGGTTGGTTTGCTATGATAAGAAACCTCAACATATCAGTGTTTTGCACATATTTTAAAATGTAAATTTAACGATGGGTAATAAGCAGGAGACTGAATACACAGGGCAGCATTAAATAGTTTGCAGTTTTTGTTTTGTCACATAACATTTTGCCGTATTTCTTGTTTTTGATGTCATCTGTGATCAGTGAGGTCTTCATTAGCATTTCTAGAGGCAAGTATGGTTTACATAAGCTAGAGTAATTGAGATCTTTCATCCAGAAAAATGAAAATGTTAAACTAGACTAGTAAAGAAATTGGTGTTGGACAATTTTCCTTTCAGCTGACTCAGGTTGTTGGAACAGAAAACAAACTGGCTCAGCTTTTCATAGCCTCGTTATCTTAAACTAAAGATGAACCAGAATGAGGAAAACGTCCTTTCATCAAGCACAATCTCGATGCTTGCAAAAGTTTACATACGCATAGAACTTTTCCAAATGTTATCATGTTATCATGAATTTTATGTGATAGTTTTAAACCAGCAGAAAAAAGTGCATATTTGTTAAAATAATAAAAATTAAATGTGATTTTCCAAAGGCATTGACTATGATATAGTTGATACTTTTTAGAACTGTGGGTCTTCTTCTGTCATGTGTCGCCACCAGCTGTGCACATCTTGTATGTAAAGACACTGGTTATTTTTGGCAAAATGCAGAACTTCAAGTTTAGTTGTATTTCATGGAAAGTGTCTGTGAACATAAATATTCAACTATGAAGAATCTCTGTCAAAGTTCCAAGTCTTTTGCAGATTTTTTTTTTCTTCCAGGTTTTGTCTTGCATTGAGCTCCATCCTCCTTCCCCTTCGTTGATCTGTGTAAGAAGGCATCCCCATAGCTTGATGCTACAATCGCTGTCTCACGGTGGATATCGTGAGATATATAGATCATAAAGTTCACATCTGTGTGCTAAAACATATTAACACGCAAGGGGAATCAATTTAATAATTGGATCACTGGTGATGACACTTGCTTCACAATATTCTATTTAAGGATGTCAGAAAAAAAGGCAGCTCATTGTAAATGTAAAAAATTAAGTAAAGGAAAAAGGCGGATTCCCCTAATTAAATGTTACTCTTAGTTACCATCTGTGACCTACACTCAAACAGGGATTCTTGTGAGAATGTGAACAGCCAGGAGACATATGTGATGAGCTTGGTGCCCTTTCAGTATGATCTGCTCTAACTAGACAGAGAGTGACTATCTGGCTATGCGAGTCTTATCACTGACGTTTGTCACAGAAGGTCTGGAACCAGCATTTCTGGCTCGGCATTATAACTCTTAATTGGGATGACCTAACCTTCAGCGTAGAGAAACCGTCCATCTTTATCTCTAGACCCTCCCAAAGATCCGGCTGGGTGAAAATACAACGAATCTCCCAAAAGTCCAACCAACAACTGCAAGAGGAAAAGTGGATACACTTTTGTTTCAGGTTATACAAACAATTAAAGAAAAAAGTCTCAATTTCATCTAACACTCGTCTGAATTGAACTGAGCAAATAGGTCTGAGCTTTTATTTTGGATAGTTACTGCATGGACAACCGTCTTACAGTAACAAGTTGTTTCATTCCAGCTGATGTAATGAGAAGCTTATCATTTCTAAAAACAACTATGTGGAAAGACATCCTGTGGAAAGTCTATACGATATCTAAGCAAATTACAGAAGCTAATAAGATTGGATTGAGTGTTGTCTAACGCATTATACAAAAAAATACTGGAGGGATAGTTGGGAACCGTTGACTTTGACAATGAAATGTGGTCAGAAAAAAAAAAAAAAGAATGTTTAAGTAATTGGTGATCACAAACACTTGGTAACATCCAATCGAAGAAGAATAGTTGAACTCAGGGAAATAGTAGTGAAAGTAATAGCATTTCCACAACCGTAATGTGAAGGAAACCCAAGGAACAGATCAAATGCAGGGCAATAAAAAAACCACTAGTGACTAACTGAGAAAAATGCCACACTTTGCAAAGGAGGATAAAAATGATCAGATTAATCCAGATTTGTCATTTTCCAGTAATGGGCACATTAGGGTAAGACGAGAGGCAGATTTAGTGAAGCGCCTCTCATGCTTAGTGTTTACTATACAGGTTTGTGTCGTTTCAAATATGCATTTGAAACAACATCAAAATCTGGGGTTGATGTTGGTTCAGGTTCAGTACCATAATTTGAATATGCTGTATGATCAGGTCATTCAACCAATAGATTGTTTCTTCCCTGATGACACTGGAACATTCCAAGATGACGATGCCAAGATTCATCAGGCTGAAACTGTAAATGAGTGGTTTAGTGAGCATCAGAGATGATTTTTACACACAGACCCGTCTCTACAAAGACCATTGAAAATCTCTATGGCGTTCTGGAGAAGGCTTTGCAAACACACATCACACCTTTTGAATTTTGTTTGGTATAAAAAAATACATTCTTTTTTTTTTTTTTTTTTTTTTAATGCTGGTGTTGATCCATCAGATAAAGCTCAATAAAAATATATTGGAATTTGTGGTTGTAACATAGCAAAATGTGGTAAAGTTAAAGTATGTAAATGTTTGCAAGACAAAGTAGATGCAATAATAGCAGCCCGCCTGTCTTGTTCTCCAGAATCCACCGGAGTCCTGGTGTCTCTGTCTCTAATATGCATTTGAAAGCTATTTTTATGCCTTTCTGCCATCTGGCAATCACAAATAAATAAAACATACTAATAATAGTTTCAGGAAGTAAATGTTACTTCTGCTTGATAAATAAGGGCCAGTGCCTTCATCCTGTGCCTCCTGCCAACTACTTCTGCCATCCTATTTTTCACTGTCGTGTTCAGTGTGTTCTGTTCAAGCATAATTCAGAACTGATGTGTACAATTTATAGTTCTGTGCAAACTGCATTCCTGTCTTCAGTCTCAAGTATTGGCCATAAGTAGTAAATCTGGAATTTGTTTCATTAAATGTTATCCTCAGCAATGCAAAAGTCTGTATGTTGCATGTCAGAACTCATATGTCACAAGAACAGTTTGAGAGAAAAGCATAGTCTTCTACAGGAAAACTGCTGCAGGTGGTTATTAAAAAAAAAAACAAAAACAAAGAATTTCAATAACTGATTTACTCGGCTTCAACAAATCTACAAAAATGCAGCGATGGTTTTCTCATTATTTGATTGAGTATTGTTTGTGGGATTGTTTGTGTTTGTGAATTTACTGTTTTTTGCCACAGATCCTTTTTTCTACAACACTGTGCGTGTTGCAAAAATAGAATATGTAAGTGCTGATGGTAAGTTAATGTATGTTATTAAAATGGATTGATCATGTCTGCTTTATGTACTGATATTAAAAAATATTAAAAAGTTACAGTGCCTGAATATTTATGAATTATCTATATGAAAGGAAAAATCTAAATGTGTGAAGCATGTTCATTTTTATACAATATGTTTCTAATAAAAGATTGTTTTGCTAATACTGTGTCACTGCTTCTTTATAAATGGTACATTAGCAAACTATGCCATATTTAGAGAGGTGCAACCGATTCGCAGTGCTATTAAGTTCTCAGTCCTACATAAACAGACATCCAAAAGAGAACAAGAACCAGAGAAGTAAAATAAAGTTTATACTTTTTTTTCTGCTATGTAGTACAAACTATCTCGCATAGGCAAATCAAGTTTATTTGTATGCCAAATTTCATCATCATGCAGTTGGGAGTACAGCAAAACATGCCCTGCTCATGCAGTTGGCATATGCTTAACAATTGTTGGTACATTGCTCTTCAGTTTGATAGCCTCTTCATAACTCCTCCAAATATATTTCTTTTGGCTATATAGTTCAGTCCATAGACAGTTTAACAAAACATTTCCATTCAAAACCTGCACAGGCAAGTCAATCTCACCTTCTTGCTCTTCCTGTTTTGATCCGTGTTTATGGTCCCATAACCCAGAAAGTTAGCTTGAAATCGAACCGTATGGATCTGTGACTTCTTTGCTTGCAAAGAAGTCACAGAGTTTGGCTGAATTTCCCCCCTATTTGCCATATTAGTCTTTTCTCAAAACGCATAAACTTCTAAAAAAAAATGCCCTATCTTGAAATGTTTTGTGAAAGGCTCTTTTATCTACTTTGGCAATGCAACTTTCCTCTAAAAGACCTTTAATTGGTACAAGTGGGGAAACTGCACATTTCTTTTTGAAGTATTGATTTTTGGAGCTGGTGATTTTTAGTCTGTATCCCCTCAGTCTACGTTAGATGTCTTTGCTTTAACCCATTCAATCCCAAATTTTTCCCAGACATGAAAATATTACACTCAGATGTCATTGATAGCCCTTTGAACTAATCAGGGAAATAATTTTAAAAATTGTGGAAAAATATATGAAAAAGTGTGTTTTATGTTCGGTCACAATTGTGACCGGTGGGATAATATGGTGTTCTAATACTAAGATGAGCTAAAAGTGCTTTTTCCAAATAGACATGATCATAATATGTGAACATTGTTTCTTTAGTAGAATATATCTTGCCACAGCATTACTTTAGTTTAACATTTTCTCTGTAAAGTACAAATTTGACTATCAATATATTCTAAACCAAGGTAAATTTGAGTGCTTGAGTGTTTATGCATAATTATATTGAACTTCAGTCATAGTGTCATCACAGTAACATAGATCATAAATATAACAACTACAGTAGAGGCTTTAATTTATATTTCTGAAAATTATGAACATTTGTCACAGTCATAAAGTAAGACTCAATAGACTTAGTCCAGGGGTCTCCAACTCCAGGATTTGAGGGCCAGTGTCATGCATCTTTTCCATCCGTCTCTGCTTCAACACACCTGAATCAGGTGATTAGCATGACTCTGGAAAACTGGACTGCATACTAAGGAGATGATCCATTTAATTCAGGTGTGTTGGACCAGGAACACACCTGAAAGTTGCAGGATACCAGACCCAGGCCTGGAATCAAAGACCAATTGTATGGCTCCTTCTCACCATTTGGTGACTTTGGTATTCTTCAGTTTTGGGTTATTTCACCCCCTCCTTACTTTCCATGTCCTTTCTTGAAGCACTCAATGTGCAATAAAGCCTTGAATTTCTCCAAGGCATGGGTGGTGCCAAAGCAACATCTCTGGAAATTATTTTTGCATTGACTGACCAGTAAGTGTCTTGGTTACATCTCGTCATAACTTGAAGAGAAGTGTCCATTTGAGATCTATTTCCATGACCTGCTGGCCTTATACCAAACCTTTGCATAAGATAAGCCATGATGAGCAAATCAGTTGTTCCTCCTACGACACATTTGTAAAATAATATCTGAAAGGTAAATGGCCTGTACTTGTGTAGTTCTTTATCAAGTCCAAATGACCTGAAAATGTTTTCACCACATTTAGTCATTCACCCATTCACACACACATTCACATACCGACAGCAGTAAGCTACTATATTGTAGCTACAGCTTGCCTGCCACAGTTTGACAGAAGTAAGGCAGTCATACACCGGCTCCTCCACCAGGTTCCTCTGAATACCACCGGCTGGCATGGTGGCTGAATTGTCCTCTTGATCAAGGTCACAACTACTGACACAAATAAAGAGGGGGTTCCAGCAGGCAACCCACCAGGTACAAGATAAACTCCAACCTGCTAGGCTACCGGCACCGTTTCAGGTGTGCTTTTGGTATGGACCACCATCACTTCTTGGACCTGACCATGACATTGAACCTTGAGGGGGTTTGGTCATAAAGGTCTACACCTCTCATGTGCTCACTGATCTAGTTGACATCAGTCTATATATAATTCTTCATCTTTGTTTCCATTAGGAAAATATTGTTTTTCTAGTGGATCAGCAGTTTCTCATCTTGTGTTGGAACCTCATTTGGATCCTCTTTAAAGAGTACATCAAAGAGACAGCTGTCCCTTCGTCAGAAACTTTTGCAGGTGGTAACAGAGTACCACATGCCTGATGAAGGGTCAGATTATCCTCTTTTCCCATGAACTGATCATATGCCATCAAAATCAGGCATGGAAAATGGCCCTTCTTCCCCTTATAGTCCATGTCTAAGCCATCACTATCAAAATCAGTAAGGGTTCCATTTTTCTCAGAACTACATTGTTGTATGCTTTGTCTGGCTTCAACAAAGTCCAACAAATCAAGAACCAAACTCAAAATTAATCTTAAAAAGGAAGAAGTTAGGAATTGGAAGAATATGGTATGTATTTAAATAAGTGCACCTAGATCAAATGTGTTATCCCACTGGTCACTATTGTGACCGTCAACATGTTTACACATCCTGCTCACACACCAAACAAATTTTTGTAAATGCAAAGGTGCATATCATAACTAGACACTTTAAAGATGATGTGCACCAAAAATCTTTATTGTATGTGTATTTAAACATACTTTACTAGCCTCTTCTTTGGGAGGTTTGTGGCAGTCTTCTTCTCGCCAAGTTGCAACCAAGATATAATCAGCTCTGGTCATGTGATAATTTACTCTAAACATGTGATACTGCATAAGTATTATCCAAACACTCTAAACTTTCAATATTTGCTGAACATTAACTGAAAA
>NW_015112686.1:409208-421836 GCF_001443285.1 Poecilia latipinna | reverse complement strand
GGAAATTATTTTTGCATTGACTGACCAGTAAGTGTCTTGGTCACATCTTGGTCACGTCAAAAGATTTTGACTAATTTCAAAAGGCTTCACTATTTCTAATATTGAATTCACTCCTGAATTTTGACATGGTCATGTTTTCTTTTGTTTTCAGACAGATGAATTTTAGTGAACCAACGGCTGCATACAGTATGTAGGCAAACATGTGCTGACCACATGCAAGGATTTCCAGATAAATTAGCAGATACTTTGTCCACAAAACATATCAGTGCTGCTGCTGCGCTATACACACAACACAGAAACACAAATCGCAACCTCAACTTTAAATCTTATAAATATTTTTTTTTTACCACTGAAGCAGAAAATCAGAGAAGATTTTGCATAAAACACACTTCATAGTCTGTCACAGACACCAAATTATAAAGTTAAACAACTTTTCAAAACTGAGCTTTGACCTTTTCTTATTACGTTTCTGCTTGCAAACATTGCATGGAGCCATGCAAAAACTGTCAAAACCCTTGGCACGAGTGAAATACAGTGCGGAATTACAAAGCTGCGTGTGATTTGCACCGTTGGCTTCACCAGTCATCAGGCAAGCCACAGCCTTAACCTCAGTTTAATGGTAGATCAATACTGTCAGCTGCACCTGCAGCAGGAGCCTTCTGTAGGCTGAGAAAATATCAAGCCATCTATAAAAGCTGACAGAATTATGAGCCAGTCTAAATGAAAAGTAGATCTACTAAAGCTATCTTTATAGTGAATTTATAGTTGGTCTGGAAATGCCACCTGGGTGATAACTGATAAAAGGCCATCATTAGCCCTCTGTGTTCTACTTTAAGTAACTCTTCTCCACAATTAGCAAATCAGCAGTATGTGCAGCACAGTGTTGTTAACGTCTCTCACTGCAGCAAATAGCATACTGGAAAATTAGAAAATTCCCATCGTCTCATCCTTCATCTATGGAACCTCAAAAAACATACAAAGACATGCTGGGCTTTAAAATAAACAACAGGTGTACATTCTGTAAACATAAATGTTAATTTTTGTTTATTCTACGCTTCACAATAAACCTTCTATGAAAAGCTAATGAGGTGATTAAAAGGGTGCTAAAAGGTCCTTAAGCCTTTTTTAAATCATAAGAGTCATTAAAACTGATAAACAACAATTATAACTCAGCAATTCAAGTTAGAAAGTTACTGAACATTTATGCACAGTATTAATTCGTCTTTTCATGAAGTACTTGTTCGATTTGTTTTTACAAGAGCAACTGTCTTCATCTTTATCATTGTTTAAGCAGCTTGCATATCTTAGAATGGCATGTTGTGTTAAGGCATACATAATGTATGGATCAGAATTTTGCTGTGATGATTCCCAGCTGAAAACTTTACGGACAAGCACTATCAAGCACTCAGATAAAATGTCTGTACTAGAATCTGATAATTGAAACTCAGTAAGTACACAGCTACGACAAACATTTAAATCACACTGGAGGAAACTCATTATGCATAATAGCTCTCCATTCTTTCTCCTCAAATAATCTCAACAAACCGCATGACAGTGTAATGGAAGCCTGTTGAGGAAAGATAAATATTCTATCGCACACCCACTTAGTGCGCCTACTGTGCATAAGTTTGTGCAAGCAACAAATGGAAAATCCTCATTACTCTCTCAAATGTAAAAGACATCTGACCTTTGCTGCATTCTGATTGTTTTATTTGTGCACTGGAAGCTGCCCATTTCTTGAAGCTTTGCTTCTGTTTGCTTCAATTTCAGATTTGCCTATTTCATCTTTTATCTGAAACTTCTTTTTGTCAAAGAATTTTATTAAGTAGAGGTTCTGTGATTGTCAAAAGATGTTATGTCACTGTCAGATTGCTGAAAATGTACATACATTTCTGAAGTACTCAAAGATAGTCAGAAGTAAGCAGATTGTTTCTTCTGCTTTCAGCTATTGAAATACAACTCAAATTGAAAATGTTCATGTCCTTAGGGTAGAACATTAGCAGATATTAGCAAAATACAATTTCACATTGCTTACTTTTGCTAAAAACAAAACAACCTTAACACCAAATGAAAGAAGACTATTTTTTTAAGCCACATAACCTTAGTCATACTGCTAAGGCATCACTCAAGAGGATTAGCAACTTTTTAAAGGCCATCACCTTTACAGAAGATTAAGTTTCAGTCCAAGCCTGAGCTATGACTTAAATATTACTTTACATTATCAAATACTTCTAGAAAATGGAGAAGAAGCAGTATTTTCCATGAGAACAGAGTAAAAACCCTCTGTACTATGATTTGGATAGGTTATCCAGATATTCCCTTGGCAGAACTGAAGCTAAAATTGACGGATGAGCACTTTTTAGTTTTAAATGACTATAAAACTGCACTTTTATGCTCGGCAAAATGCCACAGTAAAAAGTCTTTTTTGTAGTTGTAGGTCTTACATGTCACTCAGTTGTCAGAGTAAGTGAGTTTGCCAGACATACAACCTAAAGCCACAAGCATAAATGTCCCTTGTTGACTTTTCAATAATTATAATTTTGTCCATTTTAAAGCCCCAAACCAATAAAGTTTCCTAAAGTTGCTCCTTTTATTCTACTACATTTTTTTTTTTTTTATGTTTGTTATATGACCATCCCCAAATGGCCATCCTCTATCTTTTTCCAAATATGTGTGGTCATGCTAAAATGCAGGAAAGGTTGGTCGCATGGCATGTCAAACGCACCACATTTGTTGCTTAAACGTAGCTGCCTTGTTGTGTGAGCCGATGTATATGGCTGCTGCTGCCCTGTTGACATTCCTACAGCTCATGATTTAGGAGTGTCATGACTACGTGCAATTCCTCTTCTTATGCATGCCAGATTCTCCGCTCAAGAATTCCCTGACACTTCACCTGCCTCACAGCAGGTATTTATGTGTTCAGTTAGCTATGCTACTGAAGGGGGGCAGCACATACGTCTTCCTGAACTCTCTGAATAATTTAGACTAACAGCCATTCCTATAAAAACCCCATCTATATTAATGAGGAGCCTCCAAACATTTGGATCATTGCTTGAAGGTTGTGGTTCTTCTATCATTTTTTTGGTGCCAAGGAAGTGCTGCTGTATCTTATGCATAGATTATAAAAATGTTTGTTCAGCATTTGAATCGGAAAAAAGCAATTGTTAAGCACAATACGCTGTTATTCATAGCTACAGAATCTTATATAGGACTTTGTGAGAGTTGTGAAATCTGCTCTGCATAGTCCATTGAAAATAAATTTAATGTCATTTCAATATAGGTTGATTTGTGATCAGTGATTAACTGATTACTGCGTATTCTCCTTTAGGATTGTGCTTCATTTATGATGAATTGTCCAGGTTCTAAAGCAGCAAAGTAGCCCCAGACAATAACACGACCACCACCATGTTTGACTGTCAGTATGAAGCTCCATTTCTGAAATGTTTTGTCAGTTTTATGCGAGATGTGTAAATTACATTTTAGGCAGGTCGCTTCTTCCTTATGAACACAACGCAAAGGTAGTAAAAATACGGGAATAAAAGTTTGCAAACACTGGACTTAACATGAACTTGAATCAGAATGATTTGGTCGTTGATCTAGGAAGACAGGGTCAGTTTATCGCACATGTTCACAGTCAAGCAGCCAGGCAGCACATGTGGGCATCTGTTAGACCTGATGTTCCAAACAGTGCAGCCGTCAAGGGGTGGTGATGAAAGGCTTTGTGATCCGAACGGCGAAGGTGGAAGGTCTGAGTGGAGCTCAATTTTATTCTTCTCTCAAAGGAGGCTCTTGAGTGCAGTGGAAGCAAGGAGGGAGAACAGCCAGTAGGAAGGAAGTACATTTCAAGCTGCAGGAAACACTTGTAAGGGGATCCGATATTTGCAGGGAAGGACTTGGTGGCATGGTATTCACAGGTCCTGCTGTTAAGATGTACATTTCTTAAACTGAATTTAATGTACTCTAGTTGAGAGGCTCATGCCTGAAAACTGTGCTAATGAAGTTTCTTTTTCGTTTACTACATTCAATTTGAAGCTATGATCTTTGACATCATCTTTAGCCAACACCATACAGCAAAGTATACTAATTTAAGATTAAAATACTTGTGTGAAATGCTGCTTAAATCTCATTGCCAGCTGTCCGAAGAGACAGGGTCAAACAATGCTTTTGTTTGGAGTCGTTGTAGTGGGAAATCACCTATTGATCACCTCCATTTGGGGAACAGACTTGAAATGAAGACTAAAGAGCTGTACAGTCCAGAATTGTTCAAAACTGGCCCACCCTCTCAATCTCTCTCCCTTTCTTGTTCCAATAAACACCCAATAACACAACGCCATTCCTCTGCAGAGCATCTGCTCACACAGCTGGGCATTTGTCTTTATGGTTAGTAACTCACTTGACAAACAGAAGCTGTGTATGACCCATACTTTCATCAGCCTGAGTGTGTTTCTTTTTTTTATCTGTGGGGTATGTGAAAATGAACAGGAAATGTTTGATCCACAAAATAAAGATGGAATAAAATGAAAAATGAAAGGCTCTTATTGGCAAACAACAGATAAGTTGCCCTGGTGTGACTGTGTGCACCATAATAATTGAGTTATTCAGAGGCAGCTTGCAACAGCTTGCCATTAATGTGTGTAACTGGTGTCCAGTCCAACTATTTGCATCCTACCACCTGTTATGATAGTCCCATGCTGACAAATCTATTGGAAGAATACAAGCAAAAATAATTTGATCAATGTATTTTAAAATATCCAGTGAAACTGCTAAAGTCAGGAACAAAATGACATTTTTCCAGTTTAACAAGAACTCCTTGGTTTGAAAGGCACTATTTGTTTTTGCTAAAAATGAAAATTAAAAGTATATCATTCCACTGGCAGATTTTTTTCACTTATAACATATTTTTCTCATTTTATAAAGTTAAGAAAACTTACAAGAATTCCCAGAAAAAAAAGCTTTTTCAAAAAAATAATGTCAGTCTGTCTAAAAAAAACAAAAATAAATAAATAAATAAATCTCAGCCTTTGTTTCAGTGAACACAAATGCAGTTACAACAATACACATTTAATTCCAAATTAAAATATTTACTGGATAAAGTGAAAAATAAAGTGAATCACTGAACTCAAATTCAGTTGTATAACCACTGTTTCCGTGAAGTGCTTCAAATCATGACTTCTACCCAAACAAGTGATTATTTTGTTTAGTTATGTTGAACTGCTGTTATTGAACCCAAATTTAACACTTATCCACGAAGCCAAAGGTTATTTGTTTGGCAAACGAATTACATTCTACTGTGCTTTCTTTAACAAAATTGCTTTCATTTGGAGTTGTTTGGGATCCAGGCATAAGCAACCAAAAGGCTAAAGTTAGCAAAAAATATGTTGCCTTTAAAACATCATTATAAACTCTCTCTTGTTACAGGATTACATCCCTTTTATAAGCAAAAGACAAAATATGAGGACCATAAAAGAAAGCATTTTTCTTACATTCGAGAAGCATTTGTACATGATTAAGGAAGAAAAAAAAAATTCCACATGACATGATGCAGCCTCACAGAATGATGTGGCCTTTAACACTGCCAGAGAATCAGAGAATGACACAAAAAACACAGAATGCTCCCAGTTTGTTATTTGTGTGAGGTGCATGTGGGGGGTAGGGGGAGAGAGAGAAAGAGAGAGAGAGAGAGAGATGTTCATCTCGATTTCAAAAATGATTGTTTCTGGTCTCCCAAGATGCCAAATCCATGTGGATGCACAATCTAAACAAGAAATAAAAAAATAAAAAAAACTTTTCCGGATACATCTACAATCATCTCTGTGTGGACGGGGTCTTAGATTGTGTGTAATTATATATGAAAATGAATTTTATTCTAACTGAATTTGGGTCAATTTTGTGCTATCCTCATAAATTTAAATGAACTGAATTGTATAAGAAACAGAAATTGCTATCTCATATTAAACTGTTGTGAAATTACTTCATCTATTAAAATGGGATGTTCATAAAATACTAAGCTGTTGCAGATTTTTCTTATTAGTTCACAGCATTTTTTAAGGCAATGCAATACTTCTTAAATATCCTTTTTATGCTGGGGCAGGTACAGGAAATATAAAAATAAAACCTACAGGTTGAGATGAGCCATCTATTTTTAGAACATCTGTTTGAGGTATTTGCGGATGGTAACCTTCTCTACGGGCTTTACCAGCAGGAAAGAGGAAACGACAATATTCCTATGCCTCTCAGCATGACATTATCTCCCACGGAGTTACAGTGTGTGTGGAAACTCTGTACATTGAAATTATACACGAGAACAAAAGCAGAGCAGCAGCACCATATCCAAAGTAATGTTTTTTTGGCATATTTTGTAATATAATTATGACTAGTTCAGACCCATGTATATCATGTCATGTAAAATCAAATGAAACATTATAGTGTCTTCCAAAAAAAAAAAGATTTCCTCATTTAAAAGACTCTGGCAAGAATTTAAAATAAATCATTTATTCAAAGTGCTGCATGCCGTCTTTATTTCTCCAGCCATCCAAAGACTTGATAATATTGTGGAAATATTTTCAACCTAGAGAACTGCATTGACAATGATTATGTTTCTGCTGTAATGTTCCTAAACAAAAATACTAAAAAAAAAATCAAGCTTATTTCTTCCATTTGATCAACCTTAGCAGCTTTTGAACCACATTCAGAGTTTTATAGATCTTTTTAATTGGATGTCTTGTTACCTTTCACTGTTTGTCCACATTTCAAAGCTGTTTATGTGGAAGTCAATGCTACAGCCATTTTAATGACTGCAGAATTCTGAAAAAAAAGATAAAAGGATGAGTTTTTAATCTGTTTGGTGAAGTTCTTTTGATGTATGTTTTATTATAGTCAAAAACTGGTAGTGATCAAAGGTAATAGTTAATTTTTCAAGAATTTTAAAGCTTTTCTACTCAAAGTAAAATAGAAATAGTTCATAAAACTTGATAGTTCAGATAAAGTGGCGTGACTATAATTAAATTCAAAGCTCAGAAACCATGTTTTAAAAATGTATTTAAAATATCACCAGCGAACAATGTGTTGCTGTTTACACATATTAGGTAATAGGTAAATATAAAAATATCTCAATGTTCCAAGCACATAGAGTTCAATGTGTGACCAGTGAGAAGTCATCCTAAAAGCCATGAGCAGACGCAACCTGGCGAATATCGCCGCAAGAGAACCCTTATTTTCCCTGCCCTTCAAATTGTTACACTTGTTTTCTTTTCTATTACTAAAACAGTGCTGGACTGATTAGTAGACAGATTTGACAATGTTAGGATTTACAAAGAAACTGTCTAGGTGTGCACAGTGTATGCTTGAGCCAAAAGAGTCACTTGTGTTAATCATGTCAAGCAATTCATCGATTAGTTGTTGTTTAGCTAAAGCGAGAATAACATCCGTAATGGGTTTACGTTCTTCTGACCTAAGAAGTGCAATGCATTTTTGCTTGTTTTCATGGCAGGCTTCTTTTCCAGTGAATAATGGCCGTCTGCACTGGGAAGAAATCCAAGTTCTGCCAATAAAGTGACAGAGGTATATCATATCCCTCATTAAAGAGAGCTATTATGAACCTGCTGGTGCACAGTGCCACAAGACAGGATGAAAAACTGGCTGGCTGAACTTTAGTTCCTCTGGTCTGGATAAACAATGCAGCTCTCCTCTCTCGTTACATCATTTCAGTACCCCTCAAATAGTGGTTACTCATTCATGATGTTACATTTTGATGTGCTTGTCTGCTCCAGACCAATGTAAATATATTCATGGCTGCTAGGTAGCATTAACAATGTTACTGTTTGTTTTATGTCTTATCCTTGCGTTTCTCCCTCACTCTGTTTATCTGGTTTATCTTGCTTTCAGCTCTATCAACACGGCTGCTCCCAAATGTCCTTGATCACAACTTTTGTTCAGTTTGTAATTTATTTTAAATTTAGTATAAGAATTGACTGGTTCTTAGGTCCTTTGTCCAGTTCACATTTTGCAAACATTTGCTATCCAAAAATTTGTATAATCTTCTTATAACCTGAAATACATTTTTGGGGAGATTTCCTGGTTCCTACAATCAATGACACCAGGTTTGAAGAACTGATTGTGTAAAAAAAAAACAACAAAAAAACATTAACTGCAAGAAGTTCTGTTTCTTTTTAAACTAAACAATATGTATCCTTTTATTATTGTCCTTTATGAGATTCAGAATCCCCAGTTTAACCTTTCAACCCATAGCTGCTAACAGACCTGGTAGGAATGCAATTACCCAGTAAACCGCATTGAGAGAATGTCAACTACTCAGGTTCTTTCAATGAGGACGCTGGAATATTTGAATATTTGCTTAATAGGTTTGAAAGGAACCTATTAAGCAAATAGATAAAATGCAAATGCTACACAAAAACTTTCTGGCCAGAGCTCAAGTCCAATAACTTCTTGCTGCAAGGCAGTAGCTCCAGCAACTGAACCTCTATGCAACGTTTGTGAAGACCTTACTCAGCATTAACCTGCAATGACAGGGGTGGTTGTAGACCTTTAGAAGCTGGCTGATGAAGAAGAAACAAGACAATTAAAAAAAACAAAAAACAAAAAAAAAAACATATGTTGGAGTTTTTCTATTTTGAGTGGACTCTTGTGCTTTATTTTGTTTGCTTCTTTTGGTCTGTTCAGTTATTGCTCTACTTTTTCCCTGGTTTCCTGCTTCGGTTCAGTGTTCATTCTATCATTCAGTTAATTGAACGAAATTACTTGTTCTTTGTTTCATAATTACGGTCCTCCGTTGTTATATGCTTGGCTCTTTTCAGTTTGGTTACTTTGTTCCCTCAAGATATCTTGTCAGGTTATCCCTCTTCATTTTTGTTCTTGTGTGGCACCCCTAGTCCGTTATCACCAAAGACTTTACTGCGATATGATCCTCTTCATATCTGAGTTTGGGTCTTCGTCAACTGTGAAAAGGTCCCTAGTGAAAAAATAATGCATTCATAAGATTCGGAGATAGATATTGTATAGGAACATGGTCAGTCAAGTATAAGATTGGTGACTGTGCAAGGAAGGCATACTTCATTCATCTCACAACTATACCAACACAGTCCTGTTCAAGGCTGCAGTGGGGACCTGATGCTTATTTCCTGCTGCAAATGAGTGAACGTAGAGCGTGCCATGGACTGGTTTTAATTCAGCGCAGATTAAAAAAGACAGAAAAAAAATTTTATTGAAAAATGCCCACCATTCTTATTCTAGATAGATATATCAGGGGGGTTTTGTTCACCAAATTCTCAAAAACATAAATAATCTCAACTGTTCCTAACTCCTAAATAATAAAAATCAATTTCACAGTCGGCTTAAGCGAAGCACTGAAAATTATGCTGCATAAAAAAGTACATCAAATCCCACTTCTCATTGCAGTTTTAACGGAATTGCGATGAACTGCTTAGATGCATAACTTGGCGTTCAGCACCATAGATAAGGCCAGTTAGATGGCCTTTCATGGATATCAGTTTTAGTTTGGTAAATGCTAAAGTTTACTTTAAAGTTTAAAGTTTACAAAATGTGGGTAACCTGAAGTATGATTACAATATTCACCAACAATATTGTAGTCACTGCTTTTCCTAATATTGCAAAGCTGTAAATAATATTTGAAGCTACCAATAGTTTATTTTATATTCCCTATTCATGTAAAGTTGATTATAACTTGGTAGCGTTTCCAGAGAGAAAAGAATCATAAATCTACAAGAGCTCACTGTGGAATACCAAACTAGAAAACATTTCCCATCACCTACTGGTGTGAAGAACTAAATGTACTGTAAGGAGGCATTAGTCTCGATGAAAAATAGAAGAGTCATTTATTTTTCATACCTATTGAATCGTGTGAAGGGGTAGTCCATGCTACCGTTTCCAGCACGTCAGAAAGGTCACCAGTTCATCACAGGCTTTCACTCTGTCTGTCTGTCTTATTATTTTTTACCATTGTAGATTTGAAAATGTTACTTTCACAGTATGTTTGCTTTGCAAGGCCCTGCAGGCCTTCACAGTTCAGCTCCAGTTAATCACAGAAGGCGCACTCCCATGTCCCTGAGCATTGACTCTTTTCATTACTATGATTTCACAGGCAAGCTCTGCTCTGTCTGCAGCTAAAGAGGATGCATTTGTTATGATTCTAAGAAAAAAATCAATTAACATGATTTCTGTGGCTTATTTTCCCAATAAATATGAAATATTATTGTAAAATTATACCTGCTTTGTATGTTTTCCTTTCTGCTGTGTCAGTGAGATTTCAGACAGAATTGTGTTAAAAAAGGAGTTATTAAAGGCTGTAGAAGCAAAAACTCAAGTGGTTTTTAATCACAAAATATATTAAGAGAAGGGGTGAGCCTATGGCAATGTCATTAGTCTTGTGCCTTAATCTAAAGGAACAAAAATTATTTAAAAAAAAGAATATCAAAAGCAACGTCTTCCCGTACTTTAAAGGGGACTCTCATTAATTGAGATCGATCTTACATGTATTGTCTTAGAAAAAGAAAAAAAAAAAAGAAAACAGGAGATAATGAGTTTTAATCTGATTTCTATGTTACTTTTCTTAACCTGTGTAGAAGTGTTGTGTTAAAAATGTAATGAAATATTATTATTATTGACAGCTGTTTTTGACAATTGTAGCACACACCCAAGTCTATTTACTTATTTGTTGTGTCCAATTAATTGAAACTACCTAAAAGTTGGCAGCCGTGTTCACATCCTGTTGTGAGATTTCATTGGATATCACCGTTGCACAGCCTCTGGAATGTTTTGTCATTTCAAGTTATTTCTTTTTAATACCCACTCTACAAATACAAGCTTCCCTCTTCAATGAATTCCCACTCAGAAGGCTGTTGATTCTGGTCTGCTGACAGACGGAGCCAAAGGGGGTTTCTCTTATTATTGGAGAAGCCACAAAACACACACGACGCAGTAGAAGTAAATTATGACTCGTCTTCGAAGGACTGGATGCACAATAAGCTGGTGGCCAGAAATATTTCTTAGATTACTGATGGGTAATTTGAAAAGAAAATAAATCTTGACAAATAAGTCACCTTAAAATCAATTTCATTTAGTAGTTTGAAAGTAAATATGTGATGGAATGCCTTGATGTGAATCCAAAAGAGTTTATTCAGTAAAAGTCTTAAATATTTGTGAATAGATCTGTTACATAAGAAGAGCAGCACAGGTCTCTGTTTAACTCCTGGTTTTCCTTAATTGCTTAATAACCTTGTTTTGGTTACTAAACAACAGTTTGGCAAAAAAAAAAAAAAAAAAAAACTTCTAACATCCTACCCTTTGAATCAGAATGAACAAAAGCTCACTTTTTTTCAGCTGAAAGATTTCAGAGAGCCATTTGCAAGAGACAGCCATTTACCAGTCTCTTGCAGAAACAAGTTTTGCTTCAATGTTGGTTTTTACAGATGCCAACAGATTTTCCTCCGGCCTCGCGCTAATGCATGGTAGGACTCATGGAATATTCTGTGATGCTTAGCTGGCCAGATCCTGCTGCAGTTGTGACAAGTGCAGAATTCTTCATTTCAACATTATGCTTTGTTTACATTTAGCTTAGAACTTGTTCGAGTCGAGCATGAAGTTGCTCAACGCTGCAACCGTTGACGGCAAATCAAACAAGGCAACATTGCGTGCGCTCTTATGGAAAACAGTCACGTGCTGCTCGCCCGGCATTCACTTTGACAGCAAAAGTCTGCATCAACTTTTGAAACACGTACCCAAAGCAACTGAGGCTGAAGACACTAGCTCTGCGTTCAAACCCATCATGAAGATGAGAGGTAAATGGGCTGTAGAGGAAGCATCCACTCTAAGTGACAGAGAGGCCACAAAACACATTCCCCTGGTGCCTCTGAAGTGCTCTTGCTGACTGACAGCAGCATATCATTTCTGTCGATTTATTCTGAAGTATTCCTTCCCCGAGACCACAGATGGGGGCATTTGTATGCCAGTCTGTGGAGTGCCGTCACATTTCATTCAACCGCCACTTGAAATTTCCAATGGCAGAATTTACTTGTGAACTTTAACATCAGCAAGTGGATCACTCTTTCCATACAGCTCTATTATGAGTCATTTACACATCCATACACTTAAATATACACAATTGAGAAACATATTTCCAAAGGCCTTCTCTATTTTGCATTTACAAACTACGCCACACAAGCCTGCCAACATATACAATCATGTGGAAAAAGACATTACAAAACTAAGGGAAAGGGATCTGAAGTACTCGGGTTTGTATGACTTTTTTTTTGCAATGCTTTGCAAGCTGTTGGCAAGACATTGCTGACCACAGAATCACACAAGTTGCTTAGGAAGGAATCTCTGTTGATTGGGAGTCAACAGATCCAACCTGTGCTGCTAGCCTCCTTTCTTCACAGCTTTGCTTAACTTAAATGAAATTTGCTGCCGCTTCATGAATTCACAAATTCCTTAAAATCCCATAACATAATTAATCTCAGGTCATTGTCTGGACCTCAAATGGTCCTTTTCAGTTTTGATTCTTGTTTTTTTTTTTTTTTTTTTTTTTTTGCCGTCAGGGTGCCTTTGTCACTGAAACCCTTAATTTTGCCCCTTAGCATTTCTCAAAAAAATA
>NW_015112686.1:405148-406002 GCF_001443285.1 Poecilia latipinna | reverse complement strand
GGGGATTTTTGGGGCCTCAAATGGGCCTTTTTTGTTTTGTTTTTTTTTTTTTTTTTTTTTTTTTTTTTTTGCAGTCAGGTTGCCTATGTCACTGAATCACTGAATTGTGCCACTTAGCATTGCTCAACATAATACACCCATACTTACATAAAATGCCATCCAGCTCCTGCTGTAATATTTATAATAATAATAATAATAATAATAATAATAATAATAATTAATGATATTTCCTGACTTGCCTACTGCAATACCCTCACTGCTCTCCAGTCCTGCGCTTTTAATGTGAACCACAATTATTTGAACATGTTGACCTAAATATGTTGTAATGTTCCTATTCACTAAAAAAAATGCTCTTTGTGATATGGCAAAACTCATAATTACTTCAAAAATGTATATCTTTTGCTGCAGAAGAATGCAGCTGCTCATATCTGGTCTGCAGTTAGCCTAAAAGAGCGTGTTGGTAGAATTTAACTAAAAAAAAATAAATCATACAGTGAACTGAATAACTTGTAGTTTGGTTAAGGTTTTATGAAATAACATAAGTAAAAAAAAATGTATATTTGACTTTATGGTTGCAGAATATGTATGTTGGCATTTTTGTCTGTTTGACAGACCGAGGGAAGAAAGATAATGATAAGGAGAGAACGACGCACTGAAGCAAAACATGTCATCACAATTTCTTGCTTCTCACTCGTTCTGTTTGCAGAAAATTGTCCCCTGGCCAGCCACTGGTGCTTTTTGGTCTTGAAAATCAACAGTGGTGGAGAAAGTACTCAAAAAATGTACTTAAGTAAAGTCATATGCAGCATTTTGCACAAGCTGAAAACCACAGCTGGTCAACACCAACATCCAAC
>NW_015112686.1:397378-400019 GCF_001443285.1 Poecilia latipinna | reverse complement strand
TGTACTTAAGTACAGTAACGAAGTACTTTTACTTTGTTACTTCCCACCACTGAAAATCAATATACTTTTTATTGTGGAACATCAAAATTTATAATTAAAGAAGAATAAAAGCGTTACTTAAATGTATGTTTGAACGTGTAGTTGTGAAAACTGACAAATGGGCTTTGCGTCTTTGTTTACAGCCTGTGGCTGATACCAAAGTCTTCATTTTATAGAAAATATAATCACAACTTTATGGTGGTAAGATTCAGGTCAAACATTAAATCTTTGTCTTTATGACTATTGAGTTTGAAACCTTGTTTCTGTCAAGTTCTAAGTACAGTTAGTATTTCTTTTTAGAGAAACACTAACAAGAAATAAACTAAGTCTCAGCTTAGTTTAGGTTTAAACTTAAAAGTATCTTCAAAGTATTTGCCCTATGCAATTTCTATGAAGTCTTTAGTGAGTTTAACTACTTTCAGTATTATATAACACATTTTGATATTTTCAGCCTTAGTGCCTTAATTTCTGCTAAATATTATGTTGATGCACCATATTAGCAAAACTCATGTTTAGAGTTAGAGCAAATAACCACCACTGTCAAACACTGACTTGTTTGCTAAACACATGTAGCTTAATAGCTAACAACAAATTATTAATTTACGATAACTGCTTCTATGCTTTCATTAGCTAAAATGCTAATCATGATTGTTAGTATTAGCATTAACTAACATGGTAACAGGACCTTATTCCACCATAAGAAGAATATGTGAGATTTATTCTGAAAGAGCAACAGGATTACATGTTTCATGCCAAATTAAGTTTTAAGGAAGTGAAATCTGGGATATCTATTATCTATAAGCCTTTTATTTTGAAGAAGATCTGCAAAATGTATTTTGAAATACTCATATACATTATGCATAAGCTATACTTTAGTAAATCAAAATATGCAATCCGACAAGGCTCATTTGTCTGATTCAAAAGTACCTTTAGAAAATAAACTTTGCACAGATGATAAACATAGATTTCATTAATCCTATATTTTAAAATGCTGTTTTTATTTGTCTGATGTAATGTTAGCTGTAAGTGGAAGATCATCATAATTAACAGAAAATGAAGGCATGAAAACATCAGTCTGGGTGTAATTAATCAATATAATGTCTTTAACTTAGTGAATTGAGTTACTGAAATAAATTAACTTTTCAATAATATTCTAATTTATTAAGTGAATAATTTAGACTCCACATGCTGAGCCATGCTGCCAACATTTCTTTTGCTTCCTTTTTAATTTTAAGATTTTACGTTCTTTCCTAGGAAAATGGCAGCACAGCACCTATAACTTCCAGTCTTCTGTAACGCCACATAATGAGTAGCACCGATAATAAGCAATCCCATATTTAAGAAATACACCAAAATGTTGGTCTATTAAGCTGTGAGACAGACTTAGCTGTTCAGATCCATCAGCACACAAGAAATGATCATTTTCTATCCATTTCACAATTTACTGTACCCTGTCACTGGGCTGGCACTGTGGCTCATTATCTTTTGAACACAATTGGCCCCATTTGCTTGTCTAATAGGCCTGCAGGAATCCTCTCAATTTGCAAATATCAATGCAGGGGAAATATAGTTCTGAACCATAAAAATGTATCAAACTGTAAATGCCTTTCGCATCTGGTAAGGATGTTTCATAATGACAGGGTGGAACCTGACCATCATAAACACACATTATTAAATACAACATTTTAGTAGCTAGATTTTTTCCCCACATGGAAACAAGATTAAATGCAAATGTTTTAGAAATAACATCCTTCTCACTACAATGATACGACTTATCTACCTCATTTACGTGAGTACAACTAAATATTAAAAGGAAAGAAATGCTGACAGTGGAAGCAAAAATTACATAAAATGCAATGTATTATCAGCTAGGTATATATCATTTTTATTTTATTTTATCTGCAGGCTGGTAATCACAGTAAGTCCCCACACAGTAAATTTTGTGATAGGAGGAAGTGAAATGCTGCAGGTCAGTGCTATCATTAATTAAAAATCCAACTTGAGATCAAATTCTGTGATCATTATTAAAAACCAGAGGCTTTATTTTCCCCAATATATGTTAAGTAGTAAACTATAAAGAAGAGTTGTGGCATCTTTACAAGGAGAGCAACAGCAACCAAGGGCTTACACAATAAATGAGCATCAACCTATTTATGGCTACTTTAGGCTGTCAGGTGGAACTGAAGGGTGAGAATTTGATTGGAAAGTGCTAGATCGGACTAATCCTTGTAGCCAATGAGGGGAACAGATGAGTAAAGGAAAAATAGTGTTAACAGTTATTTTTATTTTACTTTTCTCGACAGATTAAGCCATTTAAGATTGTGACAGATGAGAAAAAGATGAGAAAAAAAGAAGGATGTGTCTGACATGTTTTCTTAATACACTTATCTCTCTCTATGTATGCATGTACGAATGGATTCAAGCTGTAGTTCATATTTATTTAGGTTGTGGTCAACATTTAGGCCTGTTGGCTCTTGAAATATGAAATATAATAGTGTTTTTTTTTTTTTTTCAATAAATGTGAGAATGGAAGCCAGACTGGGAGACGTCGAAGCAGTTGGCCGCTGCTTTGTCTTCCTGTCAAGACAATGACTGGAAGACT
>NW_015112686.1:373355-394010 GCF_001443285.1 Poecilia latipinna | reverse complement strand
CTGATGAATGGAAGGCTTGAGATTGTAACCTTAACGGCTCAGGGCCTCACGTATAAAAGAGTATGCACCTTTCAAACTGCAAGTTTGTGGCAGGCAGCAATTCTATAAGTTGTCAAACAAAAAGATTCTGATATCTAAAACCGTGCGTAGACAGGTAGTCCTAAACGCTTCCTTTTTCAATCCATATTTGCGGTGAACTGAGTAGAAATACCTGAAATGCTCCCACCATATGTCTGACTAACCATGGCAACGGCCTCCTCTTTCCAACTACTGCTACAAATAATAATAATAATAATAATAATAATAATGATAGACTTTATTCAAAAGGTGCCTTCAGGGCACACAAGGTCATCTTTATAAAAAAAAATGAAAGCAATAAAATTAAGAGCAAAGCATTCAAAATGAAAAGCAAATAAGAAAATTTAGAGAGAATGTTATATGTTGATGAATGAAAGTAAAAATGCTTGTATGAACAAATTAGTTTTCAGAAAAAAAAAGTGTCAGAGTCCTTTGGAGTTAGTTTGAAAATCAAATACTCCACAGCTGAACCATGCCATCATGCTACTATTTCTTAAGCGTTTTATGCATCAGATATAAATTCTACATTTACAAAATGGAAATGTTTTCCATTGATAAAGGCACATTCCCCTCCAGACTGTGCCCTTACAGTAATATCTGCTCACCATTACATTAGGAGATTGGCTCATGGTTACAAATTGCAGTTTAATTTCTGCCTGTTCCACTGCAGTGTTGGGGAACCTTATGGATCTGGCCAACATACGGATCCTCCCGTCCCGTACAGCTGCCACGGCTCCACTGAGGGACGACTGTGACACTCCCGATCTGCCAGCCACATCCTGCTAAAATGCTCCATTTGCAGAGGAACTGCAGCATACTGATGCCTTCAATGGGCGCCTGTGATGCACAAGCTTGTAGATGTGTCTCTTGCAGAAGTGAATAGTAACCGTCTACTCAGTTACATTTATTTCAGCATCTTGTTGGAATAGTTTTACTGCACTTT
The DNA here is from genome assembly GCF_001443285.1 of Poecilia latipinna. Classification (NCBI taxonomy): domain Eukaryota; kingdom Metazoa; phylum Chordata; class Actinopteri; order Cyprinodontiformes; family Poeciliidae; genus Poecilia; species Poecilia latipinna. Next base: position 392,989 of record NW_015112686.1, on the reverse strand, counting down.
TTACTTTTACTTGAGTAATATTTATATACAGTATGGCTACTCTTGAGGAAAATTTCTGGATACCCTACACACCGAGTAACTTCGCTGAATGAAGAAAAAAAAAATAAAAAAAATGCATGACATACAGACACAAACACGGTTTGAACTAAAGTAGAACTAATTGTTTGTGAACATAGTTTGTTTTTCTAATATAGTTTTTTCAGCTACTAAGCCTGCCAAGTGACTTGGCACTGGAAATACTTCACCTTGTTGTGACATACAGTATATTCACATTAGTATAAGTATTATATAAGTATTATTTAAGTATTAGATTCCTAGTTTTTTATTATTTGAAAAAGTGCTGCACTTAATGGAGTCACATCTTAAATTTTCTAATTTTTGGAACTTTTGACCTGCAGTAAAAAAGTGTTTACGGCAACGCAAACATTATTATTATTGCCTCCTAAAAATGCCTGCGTTGCTGTAAACACTTTTTCAGTGCTGGTCAAAAGTTTGTGTAGATAACCACACACTTTCATGCAAAATAAAATTTTAGAATATGCCAACTTAGAGGCAAAATATTGTGCCGAACATTAATACATAAGGTCCAAGCCATTCTCTAAAAGTTAACACAATGGTGATAGCTCAATCTATGATTTTGACAAAGCTTTTAGGATGTTGGGTCATGTCTTCAGAAAGCTGAATATCTTACCTTCCATATTAAAATAATCTTCTGCTGCTGTGCCATTAAGTAATGGTTGAAAGACTGATAGTGTTTCCCTGTCCTTTTTTTTTGTTTACACCGCTGCTACTGTGACATCTTGTTAAGTTGATAGTTAAGTATCGCTGTCCCGCTGAAGCGTGATGTGACAGTTGATGGACGAGGACTTGCTGTGAGATAAAGAACCTCAGTCTCCACACATTAGCAGCTGCAATCTGACAGTTCTTTAAACACTTACACAGAAACATTAAGATTTCCATATAAGTATAACAGAAATGTACACAGTGCTCTCAGAAAGTATTCACAAATACCCCATAGAGAAAGTGTGGAAAAAAAGATTTTTAATCCTTGCAAATTTCTTAAAAAATAGAAAACTACGAAATTACATTTGCACAAGAATCCACACCCTTTCTTATGAAGCTCAAGTATGGATGTCCAATTCGACTCTGATGCGAACCAAAGCAACAAACTCTGGTCCACCTAAAAACCAAGTTCTTGGTTCAGTTGAAGTGAACTTTGGCATGAATCTAAAGCATATGTGGATACCAAGCAGACAGGAAACAACTCCAAAAGCAGGAAGTGGACTACACAAACACCTATGAAATCAAAGGAATTGTCTGTAGACCCCCAAGACCTTCTTGATGCATACATCTGGGGACAGACACAGACTATTTTGTAGCTCCAAATGAGCACATTGGCCTCCACTACTTGTAGATGCAATACATTTGGAGTCACCAGGAGTCTCATTTATAAATTATTGCACAGGAACCATACTAAAAGTGTATGTATGGCAAAAAAAAAAAATCTGATTTGTAAATCACTCTCACACACACACTAAGTCCTGCTTCATGTTCTGCGCTCTCACATTCAACCACACATGGTGAAAAGCAAAGCACCTCATCACTCATCAAAGTGTATTTGATTGAGACAGCTGATCAACATTGTTTTATGATTATCAATGGTAACCACAGAGAAAAGAAAAAATGAAATATCACCAAGACCAATGTGAGATGTGGTCAAGAGTTGACTAAATTTCATTCTTGGTAGCCATGGTTGCATCAAATAAAGTTCACACACCAATACCGGTATTTTAAATGCTCAAGACATGTTCGACTGTGGAGTGCTCATGCGTGTGAGCTGTATTGAAGCATGTTCCTCTGCGCTCTAGGGTTTAGGAAACAGGATTAGGAGCCGGTGGCTGATAGAAACCAGTGTATCCTGCAGGTTATAGCGGAAGAGTGCAATACATCAGGCCCTTTGAATTTTCTTCTTGATTCTCCCATTCGCAAGGTCCACCAGTAACCAATATCTGTGCAATGGATGTTTCAATGCATCCATCACATAGAAATAGGCACGGGTATCACCACTGTATTTATATGTTTACAGAAACCACTCTGATTGCCTCATACTTTGTCATGTTTAATGTCTCAGTCTGTGGTACACATCATCCTGGTGATCCTCCAGGGAGAGGAATGTGTTGGTGAGAAAGCTATGATGAAACACAGACTTTAAGATTTAAGTTGGCTTACAGGGCTCCTTGCCTTTATGTATAGATATGGTTCACCACTGGAATCATAAATGACCCTGCTGTTTGAAAGCTGATGATAAAGTCAAACTGTTTAAAGATTGATATGGAGTGAAATTAAATGTCTGAAAGGAATCGTGATGTAGTGAGGCTTCAATTCCCCGCCTCACTCTCTGCTCTTCCAGGAAGACAACCATCTCTGCTATCCACCAATCAGGTAAAGTGGTCAAATGAAAATCACTCCTTAATAAAAGGCACATGGCAGCCTGTCTGGAGTCTGCCAAAAGGAACCTAAAGGACTCTTAAACCTAGCCTGACCATTACCTTTTTATGTAGAACAATTCTCATGTCTGTTCAGTACACAGTTAAAGATTTCTCCCATTGAGCTTGATTTCCAGCTCAATTTCAACTGGGCCAATCAGCGAACAGAAGGAGCTGTTGTGAATGATAACATTTATTTTCTGTGCTGTTTTAGAACTCTAGTCTGTTTTTGGTTGTAGTTTAGCAATAGCAGTGAGGAAATATTGCAGTGCATATTTTAATTAATTGAAGTTGACTGTAATTTGCCTTTGGTTTAGTAAGTAGCTCTTTTAGGGTTTTTGTTGCATTGTGACTGAAAGAAAACAGTTTTCTAATACCTATCATTAAGCTGTTTTTCTCTGGAGACTTCCTTCTTAGATGATTATCGAAAAACACACGAAAATAATGGAACCTGGTTATATCTCACCATTCATTTTGTTGGTTATGCCATTTATGTAAGCCGTCTTTCCTGCCAGTCAACATGGATGATTTTCAATCTAGGCCATCTGTTTAAGTCAACAGTTTGGGAGTCATGAAATATTTAGTTTAGAATCATCACAGCCTAAAAATAATGTAGCTTGGGCAATGTACGGCTGGACAGTTTTGGCACCTGTAATGCATGTGCAAGCCAAACTTTGCACATGATTCACAAATCCCTCCTTGATGGTGATTTCCCACCCATAATTGTGCTGATAATGTCTCCCTGATTCACTTTGTTTAAAATTAAATAATGAGTCATGCATGCAAAATGGATACATTTATGATATATCTATGTAAATTACAGTAAAAGAAACAGGGAACTAGTTCTCAAGGATCAGAGATCTTGGTAACATGCAGTAAACACAACAAATTTATCTTCTATATGAACTCAGCTCATGGGAAAAAATATAAACTAAAATGCTGGATTTCTCATTAAAAGTCCATGCTTAAGTACAGTCAGTTAGTTAGAAATGCTGCCCTCAACTTGTTTCAAAATTGAGAAATTCAGATCTTGGTGGGCCAAGACGTGATCTTACAGAACAATGAAGCTAACTGTGAGAAAATCTTATTCTTTTTCTCTCTTAATTGGGTGACTATTGTGTTTGTGGGATTGATTGCAAGGAGAATATACAAGGAACCTGATGCAAAGAAATGAAGTAAAATATATTAGAATGATTTTCATCCATCCATTTTCTGAACACCCTTGTCCCTCAGTGGGGTCGGGAGGGGTGCTGGTGCCTATCTCCAGCTAACGTTCCGGGCGAGAGGCGGGGCACATCCTGGACAGGTCTAGAATGATTTTGTTTTTCTTTTTTTTAATGTAAATGGTAATATCAATATATGTTGTTAATGACTGCAGTTAATATTTGTTTACTTGTTTTTGAACCATCAGCCAGCACCGGCAGACAGTTTATAACAACTCCAGTACCAACAAGATAACCACTTTTTTGTTTGGCTTGAAACCTTTTCAGAAAATTATTATTTGTACTAGAAGAAAATGTTATTTTGCAACATTTTGTACTGCAAGTTTAATTTAACCGATTTATCATTTCTAGTTTTTTTGTTTTGTTTGTTTGTTTGTTTTTTTTCCATAAAATAAAATAACACAACAAACACAGTTATCTCTTTTTTATGGAATAAGCATTTTTGATTAGCCAAACTAAATGAACAGTCCCCATCCTAAATAAACATTGAATATTTTTGGGTTAAATCAGTTATATCTAACAGTCAGATAGGTGCAGAAGCCATGTAGAGCACTGGGAACAGAAAGCAGAGGGAGCTTTTCACAAGAGACAAGCAACAAGGCCTTTTGCATGACAGCAAGTTACATACTGCTGGGAGTGGGTGACAGTGATTCAATATTTCAAGCTGTTTTGAGCTTCCTCTGAAAAACACAGACAATGAGACGGCAACAGGGACTCACCAACAATAGTTTGTTTTAGGAAGAAAATGGATGGCTAAATGTAAAACAGTTTTGGGCAAATAAGTAAGTGCTTAACTAATAAAGCAAAACAGAACAGAGATAAGTGTCATTAAAATGTAACAATGTGACTTGAAGAAGTTGTTGATCGTATGATAAATGTCAGAGGTGGGAGAGGTTTTGTTTTTAATCTGTCTCACCGAAATAGACTTGGCCTATGGTAATTATACCATGCCTCTTGAATCCACTTGAACTAATCTATTACACTGAAAATAGAAACCGATTGACCACTTTGCACAGAAAAGAAAAAAAAAAGACAAACAAATGCTTTAATGACCACACAAAATGTTCATGAAAACCGAGGTCAAAATGTTAGAAAGAAATCTTTTTGCATTACCATGACTGCAAACCAAGGAAATGTACTGCCATCTTGTGGAATTGATGAGAAAAAAGTTACTTGAATTTCAATATAAAGGGGTTTCAACTCAATTCAAATTTCAAAAAGGTACTTACTGAAAAAAAGTAATAGAAATTTCAATCATTTAAGTTAAATGATATGGAAAACCAAAAAGAGATCAAAATCCAAAGTGCAACATACCGAGATGAGTTTATGTTATTTTAAAAGCAATTTAATAGTGCTTCTGTATTCATATTTATGAAAAATATACATTTGTAAAGGCCATTCTCAACAATGTACTGTGCTCACATCATGCAGCACAAAAATGCAAGACTTGATTGAAATTTTAACATTGTTGAGAAATCTAAAATTAGCTTGTATGTTAATGGTGGCATAATCCATGGATTATCATGCCTACAAATAGTCAGTCTGGTGTCTGACAACTTTATCAGGATCAACGGGTTTGAATCATTACACTATGCATCTGAAATACAATGCTTCCTCTGTAAGGGACATTTCAAAAGTTACACTTTGGATTTAAATCACCCAAACTTCTCAATACAGTAATCACATATTTTTCACCAAACATTTTCTTGCAGGTTATGTTAAATATTTTGTTTTAAATTAGAGATATTAAATTTGGCACATGTTTTTTGTCAACTGAAAAATTGTCAGCTTGTCACCACAAACAATCTGAAGCTGATAAAGCCAGTTCATTTCTCTAAGCTGTTGTGACATCAGACGAAGAGAGAAGTGCAACGTTGAAACATGTCAGGTATGTCCAAAGACATATAAAGTAACCGCATATAATAACAAATGAATCTCTAAGACTGTATCGCATATAGACACAATTAGTTTAACTGAAAAAAAAACCTGTTCTTTGTAAGTGTTGTCTTACAAAAGTACAATAAATATATTCCTTGACTATCCAAAAAGAAAATGCTCTAAAACAAGCTAAACTATGATTATAAAATGTGAGAGAAAAGTTTGTGCTAATTTACTTGCCGGGAAACAAGCAGAAAAACAGAAATCTCACTATTTGTACTTCTGTTTTCAAATACGCAAAAGTTACTCATTGCATGCAATATCATTTAATGTACAATAACCTCGGTGTTGATCCCAGCTAAGACAAGAGCAAGGACACCTCTGCGACACATGTCTGTGCTCTACCTTATATTTCTGCAGGAGAACATTACTTGCATCCCAGAATAAAGCTCTCAAGTACGCAAAGCTTTGTTGTAATAGGTCAGCTCTCAAGTGAATTCATTCCGCTATTGCTCTGCGGAGAGAGTGTACAAGCACCAATCAGACAGCCGGAGTCTGAGTGTTGAAAGCACACAGATTATTTGTTAGTGAGGAGAATTAATAATGCTTGGAGCATTTGGAGCTGTGAGTAATGGGCATGGAGATGGGCCATCAGAAAGCTGTGATGAGGATTTAGAGAGGAATTCATTACAGGGAATCCCCCTATCACACAGATTTGATTTTTTTCTCGTCAGTGGGGGAGCTTTTTACCATTTATGAAATCAAGAGGAAAATGTGTTTTTTTTTTCATAGCTTTTATAGCTTTAACATATTACAACAAGAAAAAAAAAACTTATGTGGTCTTTATAACATCCTTAAATCAGTTAAATTGAGCTGCAGACAATGATTATGCAATTAAGTATTACACTGTCATTATTTTAAAAAGAGGAATTTAGTGAAGACAGTTTTTTTTTTGGCTTAAAATGTCAGTATTCTTGATTTTAACACCCCATTTTAATCCTGCTGGCTAAAGAATTTGTCTTCTGGTTATTTGGTGAAATATTTACAGTATATCTGTTCACTTAAGTTTGTGTACATTAATTTATGGATAGGTCTTTTATTATCAAATTTAACTAGAGGTGAATTTAGTACTTTGACTAGGCCAGTGCAATACAAAATCGACTTCCATTCTGCTATACCAGGCCCAGTTTAAGGCGGTACCAATTGCTTTTTTATTTTTTAAACAATTTATTTGAGAGAGAGACACTAACTATATGACAGAAAAAGTCTCAGGAGCTGATAATTTTAAACTTTGTCCAGGATCTCACTTGAGCCATGCCAATATTTTTCACCAATACTAACTGTAGGCAGTTCTTTGTGTGTATTCCCTAAATAATCTACAAGATTGACCTAAATCTGAGATTTCCAAATGACTGCCAACATTTCCATATCCCACATGTTCCAAAACAGACATGTTGAAGTTCAATATGATAAAATAGAAAAACTTTTTTGCATTCCATTCAGCCTTTCTGTTATCTGCTGAAAGTCTTGTTCTCTCTAATTCCCCTGCAACCAAAAAGAGACCTTTTGACAGCTGTCTTTTTAAATTGCTTCTTACACTTTTTGATTTTCTTTTAAAACACTTCAATGGCAGTGCAATAATTAACTTTACATTTTCTGTGCTGCAGAAACACCCTATCCCATATAGAGCACTGGGAACAGAAAGCAGAGGGAGCTTTTCACAAAAGATAAGCAACAAGGCCTTTTGCATGACAGCAAGTTACATACTGCTGGGGGTGGGTGCAGTGATTCAATATATCAAGCTGTTTTGAGCTTCCTCTGAAAAACACAGACAATGAGACGGCAACAGGGACTCACCATCAGTACATTGTTTTAGGAGGAAAGTAAATTGCTCTATGTGAAAGATTTTTTGGCAAAATGTAAGTGCTTTGTTGAAAAATATTACTAATAAAGCAAAACAGAACAAAGTGTCATTAAAATTTAACAATGTGACTTGAAGAAGTTGTTGATCATATGATAAATGTCAGAGGTGGGAGAGGTTTTGTTTTTAATCTGTCTCACCGAAATAGACTTGGCCTATGGTAATTATACCATGCCTCTTGGATCCACTTGAACTAATCTATTAAATTGAAAGTGGAAACTACCCTCCAGCACTTTGCACAGAAAAGAACAAAAGCATGTATTACACATTACACAGTGTTTTAATGACCACCAAAATCCCCATGAAAAAGGAGGAGAAATGTCACAAAGCAATTTTTCTGCGTTACTGTGACTGCAAACCAAGGAGTTATGCTGCCATCTCTGAGATTTCCAAAAGACTGCCAACCATTCCATATCAAACCTGTTCCAAAACAGACATGTTGAAGTTCAAAATGATAAAATACAGCAAATTCAGCCTTCTGTTATGTATCTGCTGAAAGTCTTCCTCTTTATCTGTTGTTAGTTACTGTCATTTTAGTTTATATGTCTAATGAATTTATATGAGTTTCTGAAACACAGTATGTGACACAAATTATACATTTTTTTCTAAGGCATTACATCTTTTGTGGCTGTACTTGTAAGCTCATGTACTCTCCAGCATCCATAGCAGAAACTATTCAGCAAAATCAAGACAGTATTTAACATTTTGTAATATTTCCAAGAGTTAAAGCATGAAACATCTGACAGATGTGGCTGTGTCAAGTGAACCATGCTAAACATGGCTATCAAACCTTTGAGGAACAAGGTCCTACAGTTGAGGTTTTGCCCACAGAGAGATCTGTAGTACAGAGAGATGAGTCTAGCTGTCTAGTTAGCACCTCAGCAGCAGCTCACTTTGGTTTGCCATGACTGGAATGAAAGCTATGCTGCGTGACATTTTGTCAATATAAGGAAAGTTGGCAGCGGGGGTTTAATAACTAATCCAGGTGGTTTATGTGAGCTCAGGCCATTTCAAAAGTCTTTTGAGCCAATTGAATTAGAAGTGCAGCATGTGGAAGGTCAAGCGTGACAGGATGCACACACTATTGGGATCTTGGATTTTTTTGGATTGTGCTCATAGATTTAATAGTTTAATACGGTGTATATTATTCAGGCCAGATAAAAGATTGATAGTATTAAGTTAGATTTTGAGTTCTATTCTTCATCGAGTCACTGTGAAAAATGGTTCTCTGTATTTTACACTGCCACAGGGACTATAACATCTTGGGAACTTTTTATATTAGAAACCAGAAAAAAAAAAAAAAATACGGTCATATGTTTATGGTCATTGTCTTGCTTTGATTTGGTGAAATACATAGAAGTTTTTGATTGTACTGTAAAATAATGTAAAATAAAAATAAAATTACAAGATGAAATGATTGAAGACTAACTGTTAATGCCGATGAACAACAATATATTTTAATTTGTCTATACCAGTCAAATTCTGGGGGCTGTGGACATACACTGTAGATTTAATGAGCATCTGTTAGCTGGAGCTTTCTCCAACCTGAGGTGATAAATTATGGTGCCAGTCAAAAGCATTCCCATTTTGGATACATGATGCCTAATGTGTCCAAAGAAAAAGTTTCCATGGAGAGAACATAACAGGAGTTAAACATTGTTACATCACAAGAGGAACTTTGAAAAGCAACTGTCAAAACAAAGGCTGTTTAATTTAGACGCCAATGTATATCACCTGCTGTTGTGAAATATATTTGGGTCAACATATAAAGTCTTATAAGCTCTGGAATCGTAAAAGCGTTGTGCATAAATGAAAGCCTCAAATCATCAATGAATTAGATTAACGTTAATAAACTGGCTCAAAATGAATGTAGACGTTCATAATATAAAAAAAACAAACTTCTACTTCAAGAACTTTTCTATAAGCTCGATATCTCATTAAGCGTGCACCTTAAATTATGTTCTGTAATTCCTATTGTTAAACACTGAAACTGAGATAATTATTTCTGGTTAATCAAAAACTATATTCATCTCACTTTAAGACACCGCTCCCCGGTTGCTTCATTATGCTTTGATTATAAATGCCTTACAATGGGTTACTTATAGCATGACTTTTATTTGTTCTCTGTTCACACTTCAGAGACATGGTTTGAATCTTAATGTGACAAATATATTCAACGTTCTGTTGACTGACCTTCATCAGTAACTCCTTGCTCTTCATTTGACCGTCCCTTTCCAAGAACAAGTTGGCATCAAAGACTTTAGAGGAAGAGCCTGTACCACAGAAATGACACAACCTTGATTACATAATGTGTCTCAACGTTAGAAGTACACTGCATACCAACAGATTAGTGCCTTGTTAGCATCATGTGATTTCTCATGGTATCCAGGCAACTGTTAGGTTTAATAAAACAAGCGAGTGGATTAAAAAAGAAAAAGTCAGCTTCATAAAAATGTAGAGGTTCACTAGAAAGTCAGAGCTACTAACTAGCTTTGAAATCCAAATCTATAGCAATAATATAAAGTGGGATCTTGCTCCTCTACAATTCTTTTTTGCATAGTTCATGCTCTTTGTTTGAAATCACATTATGTGGACACAGAGATGACAAAAATGCATGCTTTTTGATGAATAACAAGCAATTTGCTATTATTTTCACAGATTAATGCTTTGCTTAGGTGACCTAAACTCTTTATGAAAGACTTAAGAGTGACTTTGTGACAACTGTGTTTAATTAAATCTAAAATAACCAGTAAAGCAAAGACAGCTGTCTTCTAAAGATTTGCATTTTGCCATCAGTAATTATTGTGACAGACAAACCCAGCAGCAATCCCTCCCCACTCCTTATTCATCTTTCCACCCTGGACGCCTTAATCCCCCCGCTGTCCCTCTCACCCTCCCAACCCCCACGTCTTCCTTAACAATATAAGCCACCCGCATTCAGCATCAAACCGTCTCAGCAGAGGCAGCTCGCGGACTTTCAAACCAGAAACATCCACCCAAAGTCTGTAGAACCTAAGAGGCAGCAGATTTATACCACAACAATCAACCTGTGTGAGGCGGCGTGAGCACAGAGCTGGAAACAGGTGAGCCACTCATCTCTGTTTATGTGTGACTACGTGTAAAACTATCAGATTTCTATTTGAAAATAGACCTCCGCTATTTTATTCTGATTATTTATATTTCCAAACACTGAAGTCATGGAAAAAAAAACAAAAAAACGGACCATCATCTATTTTTTAAGTAATATTTATCACTGAATATATTAATGTTTCAGGGACGAGTATTTAAACTGATCTAGCACGTTTAGTCTAGATCAGCTTAACTAGGTTCTTTTGTTTGGTTTGTAATTAGATGAGTAGTTTTTCTCTATCATAATACAGAGCAAAGACGATAATGAATGATAAAATCTGCATTGAGCTAAATTTTTATTGACATTGATGTCTTTTGATTTTCAGATCACATTTTGCTTTCTCAACTCTAGTCAAGATGTGGACAAGAGGCAAACCAGATCAGTTAGCAACCAGACCATCACGTACAGTAGTTCATTTCCTTATTATTCATATTAATTTCTTCAAGAGTCTATACGTAAACGTCTCACATGACATGTAACAATATGTTCAGATGAACCCAAAGAGTACAAAATAATGCATCACTGGTGTTATATCAGCCATAATATTCTGATATTATGTGATGTATATTCATTTATCTCTGTTTATTCAATTCAGGTTTCTCCCTGGTTCATCAGTACATTCTACGTTTTAATGAGGTGTCTGGCAACAAATCAGGTGAATGAGTTAGCTGTTTTCTGGGGGATGTGTGCTTTCTGTTTTGGTTTTAATAGACATTTTGTGACACAGTCATGACACGCACTGTGTTACTTAAATACACTGCCTGCTTATTGCTTGTCATTGCTTTAAATTTGTTGTGCATTTTAAAGTCTTGAAGTAGAGACGTGGAAGAGTACCTCCACTGTTTTCGCTCTAATCCCCAGATTGTTGGATATCATGACAGAAATACACATCCATAGCCTGACTCTGATCTGTTCACTTGGGATTAAAATCTGAAATAAACTCACACAGTATATGCTTATTGTAACACATACTAACTACACGTGTTAACTTTTATTCCTAATGTTTTGTTTCTCTGTCTTTAGCTCAGCTTGTTGTGCATGCTATACAAATTATGAAGTAGAAAATAAAAACAGCAAATAGGACAAAGTGACGATCAGATTATTTTTTAAAGTGATTTGGAAAATTAGCAGCTACTAACTTTAACTTTTCCTGTAGAATAAGGAATAGGTCAGTTGAGATAAAATGATAGTGAGAGTAAATAATCTGTAGCTGTCAGCAAGAACTTTTTAAAAGAGATTATAGGTCAAATCCACTATGCTTATTACATGATTACATGCCTTTGGAAATCCAAAAAGTGTACATATTTATGAGTCAGGTTTGTAGCCTTTTATAACGTATAAATAATACATTCCGGCTTTTGCAAACAAATGTTAAAAATGGTTTATAAATGTACTTGAAAGAAATAAAAGATAAGCAGAAACCTAAAGTTGCAAATATACACAAGTAATTTCGGCAGTTAAAAATAACACTTTTTCTTAGTTTTGAAATAAATAAAACACTCTTTTTCCACATTCATTTAAGAAGGAGGTTGACCTGATTATTGATTTGTTAAAACCCTTTTCATTGAATAATTCTCTCAACATTCTTTTTACTTAATTTAGCTGCAATCCGGAGGAGATCTAAAACCCCTGGAGTGATGATCACACAGTATGCAGCAATTTTACCTGAGGGTAAAAGTACTCCAGACTTCCAGTGCAAACCCATGCCAGTTACAGTCAAGGAAGGTACACATGAAATCAAAACAAAAAAAAATATATGATTGACTCAATGTGTTTTTTTTTTTTTTTTTTTTTTTTGGTGAAATATGTTTTTCACCAAAACAAAGCTGAAATTAAAAAAAAATGCAACAACAAATGAGAATCTTTTGAAAACGTCCTTTTAGGAAATTTAGCCATTTTCAAGGCGGTGGTGACAGGGGACCCAAAACCAGATGTTTCATGGAGAAGAGCGAAAGGGAATCTGGCAGACAAGGAAAAGTTCCAAAGGAAATATGATGAATCAACAGGGGAACACATTTTAGAGGTAACCAACTGAATGTGTTATAACACAGTTTGGCAAAAAAAAAAAAAAAAAAACTGAGCAAAGCAGGAAGTTGTGACAACACTACAACATAGTATGTATGTATGTATGTATGCATTTTCAGATTCATAAAGTGTCCGCAGAGGAGGCTGATACGTACAAATGCTACGCTATGAATGAATGTGGCAAAGCTGTCTGCACCACAACATTAAGCATTATTGATGGTAAGACTGACTTCTGAGTTAATGTTACTTTAAATTGCACACTGCCTACTGTGAACAATTAAGTAGAAATATAAATTCATATGAACTCAACTGTGATAGACTATGAGCAGTTGGCAGCACCTCTACAATGTGAATGCAGAAGCTACTAATAGAGACTAAAAATAAAGAGCATCTTTAGATGCAAGTTTTAGGATGTAGTGTTTTAAATTGTACTAGTATAGAGAGTAATGACTAAAAAAGAAAAATATTATTATTATTAAGTCAATCACTTTTTTTCTATTCTTGAACTTTTGTGTAAGATGTTTTTTTTAGCCTACTTATTCATCTGACAGGATTTTTTGTGTGCAGATAGTGAAATCAAACTCAAAATAAACTTGTAGCAAATCATTATTTGAAAACAGCATTTTGTATTTAACTAGTTGACCTTGTGTAATATTAACAATTATTTAATGATTTAAAACATTCAAATTCAACAAGAAAGTGAAAACAGAAACTTATTAGTGGGCAGATTCTTTTTGTACATCACTGTATTCAAAATGTTCAAAGTGACTTAAAATATCCACATTGTGTTAGTGTCGTAGAAATGTTTGGTGTAGTAGTAGAACTTTAGATTAATAATAATAATAATAATGAATACAGTTAGCAAATGTTTTGCTTCTGTCCAGGTTCAACAATTCCTGAAGATTTCAGAAAGCTGCTAAAGAAAAGGTAAGCATTTTAAGCAGCTCAATCCTAGCATTTCTGATGCAACATTGATTACAGTAACAGTGACATTCAATGTTAAATACTTTAGCAAAGCACAGACAGCAGGTGGAGATAACGATGAAACTTTCTGGGATGCGATGATGAATGCTGACAAAAGAGACTACGAGAGCATCTGTTCTGAGTATGGCATAGCAGACTTGAGCACGATTCTCAAGAAACTTGAGGAGAAGAGAAACCAGAAAGGGAAAAACAAGCAGAAGGTATGAAAATCTAACAAATATTATTGAATGGCAATACATTTTATGTGAATTTATTACAGCATGTATTAATGATCACAATGCCAATAAAAAACAATAATACAATCTCAGAGCATTAGCTGTGAGCTACTTCACCCAGTCAACAAAATCTGTGCTGCTGCCACAGCTGCCAACTTTCAACTAAGCTTGTAGAGAGAAAAGTTTAGCACCCAGTTAAGGACCAGAAGTAATGGCCCGATTTGTATGTAATTTGGTACTTCTGGGCGACCAGAGGTGAGATTGTAGCAGTGGTCGGCAGAGCAGCTCTCTGGAGTGTGGCTAACGCAAAAAAGAAAATCACTTATTTCCCCCTGAAAGGTGGGAAAAGATCTACAAGGCCTGCTTCAGCAGAGCATGCAGGATTAGTAAAAGCAGGACAGACACACACTCTTCAACATCTGTTGATATTTGTGCGATCTGGAAAATACTGTCCATCCCTGAAATGCTGTACCTCAAACTGCAAAACCGTTTCTAACAGCTTTTCATTAACTGAACTGAGATTCCGAAATCCTTCTCAATCTCCACTCATAGCAATGGCATTTATTACCTTTGATAAGGGCTGATGAAATTAATTTTTGTATTTTAATAATCTAACTCCAACAACAACCCAGTGTTCTGTTTTCTATCCCAATCCAGTGTCATGTTTTAAAGTGTTAATGCGTCCAATAAACATGTCTGTGCTGGGCTAAGGTGGGAATTTTAGATTAAACACTAACTACCAAATACTTTTAACTCCTGCGCTTCTTCACTTATGCAGGATGTTATAATTTCCTATGACAATGATGCTAAAAAACAGGACATTCAGAGTCTTGGGAAGAAAAACTACCTCAGAAACGAAGGCACCGTGCAACATGACACGGGGATTTATATTGGGGATGTTGAAGAAGCTAACCGCCACAACAGGCATCTAACTCTGGTCAATGCTGAAAAAGACCTGCTCCTCACAGAGTTCAAAAGTAAGTTCAAAAACAAAACGAGCTTAACACTGTTGAGAATTTAAAAAAAAATATATGTAATTGCTTTATTTCAATACAGACAATTAATGACTGTTGCTACATGTGACAGGTTGAACTGAATTGCTTCAATTTCTTAAAGTGCCATTTTCCCTCCCTCTAGTTTCCAATGTGGACTTTGTGATCAAAATTCAAGAGATTAAAGCTGAAGAAAGTGATGATGCTCTCTTTGAGTGTGTGCTAACACACCCTCTACCTAAGATTACATGGATGAGAAAAGGTGTCCTCCTGGAAGATGGGGAGAAGTGCAACATAACTGTGTCTGACAACAGACTCATCCACCGGCTGCTCATCAAGGACTGCACGAAACTGGACAAAGGAATCTATTCTGCTGTAGCAGGGATTATTTCCTGCAGTGCCTGGCTGGTGGTAGAAGGTAACATCCTTTTCTACAGAACAATCCATTAACAGATACCAATGTGATGTGGTCAGTGATTGGCTGAAAATGAGCAACGTATTCGTCGTTCTTAACGTGCTTGCAGATCAGCGCAACCCGACAGGTGATGCTAAGAAAGCTATCCGCAAAACTGCGAAGGCTGCCGGGGTTCAGGCTGACCTGGAAAAAGTGGCCAAAGAGCAGCAAATAAAAATCCAGGAAGAAATGGAGAAGATTTTAAAAGCTGTCAAAGAAAAATACTCAGAAGCAGAAAAACTGAAAGGAAAAATACTAACTAGGGGAGACGACTGCAGTGGAAGTGATAAGAGAAGTAAAACGCAGAGGAAAAACACAAAAGATGGCACTGTGACAACGTCTGAGGATAATGGGTGTATAACACAAGACGGTGACCTAAAGAAGAAGAAACAAACCAAAGGTCAAGCTGGTTGTAACTTAACGTCAGGTAAAGTCTGTTTTTAACCTGAAAAATCCATTTCCACAACCTGCTAGGAACACTGTTGTAGAAAAAGCTTTTTAGGAAAAATACACACAGTATTGTTGAGAACATTTACTTTACTGGATTTAATTCATGCTTACTGGTGGCTCAGTTAAGATTAACTGGTTTTCTGTGTTTAAAGAGAGGAAAATCATGAAAGATGGCGCTTTAACAACATTTGAAGATTGTGATGTGACAAGAGAAGGGGAGCAAATGAGAGCTGGGGGCCTAAAGAAGGAAAAACAAAGGACAAGCCAAGCTGGTAAAGTCTGGTTTTTTACCTGATGAATCCAGTCCCACAACCTACTACAACTGCTGCTAAGCGTTCTGATCAGGACAAAAACAAGTTATTCTCTATTTCATTCCCCTTACTGGATTTAAATCAGGGATAAGTAGCTGTTAGATGACTGAAAAACAACTGAGTTTAAAGAGAGATCAGTCACATGTACTTCTGAAATATATTTGTTTAAATGATTGAACCAGAAAGGCTTAAAGAAAAAAAAGACCAGATCTGCCAATTACAACAAGAACATAGTGATGCATTTCATTTGTTCATATTAGTAACTTTTACTTTACATATATACTGATTTCACAACTAATTTGCCTCTCCCATTTACTGTTCATTTGATTCTACTGAAGGAGAGCCCTTTGAGGACAGTCAGGATCCTGGACATGGGAGTAATGCTTCAAACATACAGCAAGACCAAGAAGCAGAGCATGATGTAACCGGTGAGAAACATCTCATAAAAAGTAGAACCGCTCCAGAACTAACAACCTAAGAATAGTTCACTTTTTATGGCATATTTTCTTCTTGAGTGTGCTTTGGGAAAAGTCCTTAAATATGCTTATATTATTGGTTTGTATCTGTGCAGAGTTCATAGATCAATGGGATGATGTTGTCCAACAGCTGAATCAGTTCAGAGGAAATAAGAATTGCAATAAGTCAGCAAGAAACCAACGAAAAACAAATAATGCAGACTGGAAAGAACAGGCATCAGGTAAGAAAGGTCATTAATACAAAGAAACTGACATATCTTTCGAATCACTATATTAAGATAAATTTAAATAAAACTGCTTTTTAGATTCCACTCTTGTAAGAACTGATTATCCCAGTCTTTTAAACCCAATTAAAATTGACAACATTTTGCAGCCAAATGGAACTGTAATATTTTTTTGCATGTGGATAACTTTTTGAAATAATATCTGACACACAGATTCAAATGGACAAGTAAGCGACGATGAACTAAACACTGAGGAGATCAAGGACTCCGCTGACCGAGGAAAGTACCAACAAAGTTTAAAGCAAAACAAAAAGTCTCAACATGCAGCCAACGGTAAGAAGTACAACATCACTGCATACAATTATTGTTTTGATCAAAGGCGGCAGACCTTTGGAAATAATATGCTCTAAACACGAGTGCACACTTTGTTATTGTATGAGTAAAAAGTTAAATGTTTCATTAACATGAAGACAAAATGTCTAGGATTTGCCATGTTTACAGATGTAAGAGAGCTATATCTTACTCTGTCTGCCTAGTGGATTGAAAAGTAGGCAAATAAAATGTATTTGTGATTTTAAAAGGCAAGTGTGTGTTTCCTGGAGAGCACGGTGAGTGTGACGAGACTGAAAATGTGAACCACTCTGCCAACCACACAAGGCGTAAAAGACAAGGCCTTCTGGTTACAGATTCGTTGATTGGTGAGTAATCAATTAGATGCATGCTGTAGGTTTCTCTGTACATTTCTCTGTGTGTTTTGGTGAATACTCATCAGTTCACATTGCACATGTTCCGTTTTTCTGCTTTTGACATCAATTTTAAGTGAACCAAATTTACCATTTGGCTGATGTATCCAAACCACTAAAAGCTGTAATGTTTAGCAGGGTCATGATGCTAGGCACTGTCAGTACATGTGCTTGAAAGAAAATATATATAGCAACATATATCTCAGTAACTCCAATTTCTTATGACATGATGATTTAAAAATAAACTCGACTCTGTCTTTAGATCCAGGCGTTCAGTTTATCTGGGGTTTGTCAGATGTCGATGCAATCATCCATGAGAGTGCTGAGTTAATGTGTAAGCTCAGCAGGGAAGACTGTGAGGGAGTCTGGTTCAGAGATGGAAAACAGGTTTGTCATGAAGGTCAAATTCATCTTTTTTGCCTCAGAGTAGTTGTCATTTTATACTGTGTTGTTTCTTAGCTTAAATACTGTCCGTCGCTGTGCTTGAGATATTTCATGTGTTAAATATTTAAACCCCAACAGATTTACCCAGATGATAATGTCTCCATCACTATGAATGGACCCATCCATAAATTAGTGATAATGAAATGCAGCGAGGACAACTCTGGAAAGTATCGCTTTGAAGCAGATGGTCGTAAGACAGAGGCAATGCTCAGCATCCGAGGTCTGTGTATTCATCCAGGAATTAAATAAATGATTAATAATGTCAAAGAACTAAAATTATCTCAACTGGATTGATATGTTTAGATCCTCCAAGGTTTGACCCAGAAGACCTCAGTGCTTTCACCAGGCCTCTGGCAGTTAAAGTGGGACACAACGTCATCTATAAGCTCCAGTTCATTGGCCACAAACCTATAAAAGTTCAGTGGTACAAAGATGGTGATGAGCTGAAAGACGACAACAGCACAATGATAGAAAGATCTGCGAGTCACACCCGCTTACTCCTGAGCAGATGCCAGAGAAGAGACACTGGAGAGATCAAGATAAAGATTAAAAATGACCATGGCTTCACTGAGGCAGTATCACAGCTTGTTGTGCTTGGTAAGTGACTTGTAGCAGTTTAGACATCAACAAGTGGGTTTGCTTTTTTAATACGAAGCAGATTCTAGATGTCAGGTAATCTAGGTTAAGATGTTATGAGCAGAAGGTTAACATGGTATTTGTGTTAGGTCAAAGTGACGTTTCTAAAACTTGAACTAGACGTTATCAAAGATCTTGTCACACAAACAAATGGCAGGTCACCCAGGAGTAAATTTCACTGCTGTATCTTAATTGTTTCTAAGACTAAAAAATCAGAAGCCAGTTTGTCGAGAGTCAAGCAATGTTTTCTTACCAGTAATCCAGCAGAAGGTTAAGTGATGTTTGACTGATTGCTGCTTATAAATATAATATTTCTGGAAAATATGGCTTATATTTATCACAACTGTCTTTTCTACACCAAAATGCATCAATTGAATGTTAGGCCATCTGTTCTGTCACAGATCTGAATGTACGCTCAAATGGTAGCTCTTTGACTAATACATTGTTTTCTTACAGTTGTTGTTTTGATAAAAAATGTGTCCCAGAACTAACTCTGGATATTTGCCTTTGCAAAATGCAGTTTTAATCCCTTATTCACAAGCTGTGAAGAGACTTCACAAAGCTTTTTTTTTTTTTTTTTTTTTGATGTTTCAGACAAGCCATCTCCCCCCCTGGGACCTGCAGAGGTTACTGAGAGTTCAGCCTTATGCATTGAATTCAAGTGGCGTCCCCCAAAGGATGATGGCGGCTCACCAGTGACTAACTACATATTGGAGCGTCAGCAAGTGGGACGAAACACCTGGAAGAAAATGGGTGAAATACCAGGTGTGCCCATCTACCGGGACACAGATGTGGACCGTGGGAGAAAGTACTGCTACCGCATCTGGGCAGTAACTTCAGAGGGAATGAGCGAAGTGATGGAGACGGATGAAATGCAAGCTGGAAAATTTGGTAAGTCGAAACAATGTTAGTGATGTTTGTGAAATGTGCTGAAAATCTGAAAAGAATTCCAGCAGTAATTTTGAAAAAAAAAAAAAAAAAAAAAAAACATTGTTCCACAATAAGAAAACTTTAGCTTTACCGGGTTTTTCTTTTTTTTTTT
>NW_015112686.1:365722-370226 GCF_001443285.1 Poecilia latipinna | reverse complement strand
TTTTTGTAAAATTGTTTAAAAACTTAAAAAAAATCCCAGAGTAATTTTTAAAAAAAAAAAAAAAAAAAAAAACCTTAGTTGCAACTAAGAAAAGCTTCAGCTTCACGCGATTTCTGTTTTGTTTCTGAACTCTTCAGCTTTTCCAGGCCCTCCAGCGCCTCCCAAGGTAGTCAGTGCATTCAATGACTGCATCAACATCTCATGGTCTTCCCCATCTAGCACTGGAGGGTCACGTCTCCTGGGCTATATTTTAGAGAAGCGCAAGCAGGGAAGTAATCTTTGGACTTGCGTTAATGCACCAGATGAAATAATAAAAGGTATTTACTTACAGTATCTGGAAGTGGTATGAGTGTGTCTGCAAATGAGTATGTCTGTTTTATTGTTTTATTTTTGTTTGCTTTAAAATGGCTTCTAGAGAAAAAGTATGCCGTGAAAGATGTTGTGGAAGGTATGGAATATGAGTTCAGAGTTTGTGCCGTAAACCTCTCAGGAGCTGGTGAATTTAGCAGCGCATCAGAGTTTGTTTTCGCAAGGGATCCTAAAAGTAAGTATTAGAAAATAGTATTAAAGAACCAAATATGATAAATAAAGTGCACGTACTGAAAATACTAATCATATCAATCCTATATTTGTCTAGAGCCTCCGGGTAAAGTAACAGGCCTGAAGGTGACAGAAACATCGTACAGCAACATGGTTGTGACTTGGACAAAACCTGAAGACAAACCAGGCATACAGGATGAAGCTAAGGGATATTTTGTTGAGATCCGCCGGGCGGATTGCATAGAGTGGTGCCGCTGTAACAGCAGCCCCGTTATCATGACTTCCTTTAACGTGAAAGGCCTCAAGTCTATGGATATGTACTGGGTGAGAGTTATTGCTATAAATGATGGGGGAGAAGGCACACCTGAGGAGCTGCCAAACTATATCCTTGCAATGCCTTTGCCTGGTATGTCAACAAAAGCAATAATTTACACTGCATGATTTCTACTGTTCTGATGCTTTTAGTATTTGCTTTTTCTGTTTTAGTCTAAATATAAACTAAAACTGATTTTCTTGTTCTCAATAAAGTGAGACCAAGGTTCACAAACAACAAGATGAAGAGTTTCATGGTTGTGAGGGCAGGAAACTCTGTCAGGATAACTGTTAACTTTGAGGTAAGATTTATTCAAGTCACTGATCTGACTCTGAGTAAAGATATTTTTTTTTATAATTAGCATGTTCGCTTATAACATATTGTACCTTGTGAAAGTATTCACATCCCTCAATTGTTTTCACATTTTGTTCTGTTACAACCCTAAACTTCAATGCATTTAATGAAGATTGTGTGCAACAGATCAAGAAAAAGTATAACTGTTCTCGATTTTGACAAAGAAGAAATTGTGTAAAGTTTTAAATATTTGTGAAGAAAACACTTTGTAGCAATGTCTTACTTCATTTGCAGCTGTGTTCTGATAGCTTTGCTCACTCTTCATCACAAAGTACCTCAAGCTGAGACAGATTGAAGAGCTTTTCTCAAGATCAGTTTTTAAGTCTTGACTTAAAGACTTAATTTTGCTCTGAACTTTGGCTTAGCCATTGTTGTACATGAATATGACTTCATGTTAACCATGCTATTGTAGCTTTGGGTTTATGTTTATTATTGTTGTCCTGCTGGTAGGTGGACATCTGCCTCAGTGTTAAGTCATCCAAAATGTTTTCCTCAAAGACTATCCTGAATATAACTACATCCATCTTTGGATAAACTATTTTCTGTCACTAAAGAAAATATGTACCACCATACAGATTATGTCATCAGGGTGATAAATAGATTGAGAATGCTGAAAACATGTTACAGTCTCATTTGATCAGACATTTGGACCTCAGCATTTCCTCTAGTTATCATTAGCCTTTTAGTTACATCACTGATGATTACTCTCTTTTCCTGGCTAGTCAGTTTAAGTGTATGGCCATATCTTGGTAGGTTTTGCACTTGTGCAATACTATTCATTGAATGGCGAATTGAAAAGTTATCCAACTTTTGTTTTAACCTAATTCTATTCAAGCTACACCACTACTTTTTTTTTTTTTTTATAAACAGGCTTCCCCATGGCCAGAAATTACATGGTTAAAAGACAATGTCCCAGTGATGAAACGTGTTACAATCAGTAACTCTGACGGCTCATCTCAGCTGCTGATTCCCACCTCTGAGCGCTTGGATTCAGGCATCTACTCTGTCTTGGTGAAAAACATTGTTGGACAGGAAACTTTCAGTACGGAGGTTAGGGTAACAGGTAAAACTATGTCTTCTGTGAGTTTTGGCTTATGTGCGTGACTTCAGTTATATAAGGAAAACTCTGTTCCCAGATGACCCAAAGCCTCCTGGACCAGTGGAACTGGAAGAAAGTGTTCCTGGGACTGTGACTGTGATCTGGCAACCTTCTCCAGATGAGAAGCGTGATGATCGTCTCCACTATACAGTGTCCAAACTGGAATCCACCAAGCACACGTGGACCACAGTGGCCGACAGGCTCTTCAATAACAGGTTCACAGTTTGCAACATCATGCAAGGGAGGGAGTACCATTTCCGAGTGTACGCCAAAAATGACATGGGTGTATCAGCACCCTCAGAATCCCCAATCTGGGGGATGGAAAAGAAGAAAGGTGTGTTTTTTTTTTGTCTTCTGGTTCAAATCAGTTAACTTTAAGAAAAACACACTAACTCTATCTGTAATCTCCTGCAGAAAAAATGGTGATAACAGAACCATCTAAAAAGGACTGCGATCTGCGATGTGCTCCAACTTTCACTGTACCTTTGAAGCCTCAAACTGCAACAGTAGGCTATGAGTGTTATATGAGCTGTGCAGTGAAGGGAGACCCCGCAGCTCGTATCACGTGGTATCGAAACCACGTCAGCATAAACACAGATACCAACTACTACGTCTCCAATACATGTGGTGTCTGCTCCTTGCTGATACTTCGTGTAGGCCCCAAAGACGTAGGAGAGTATAAAGTTGTTGCTGAAAACAGCTTAGGGCGAGCTGAATGCTCCACAGTGCTCAGTGTCAGAGGTAAGACTGAAACATGGCTGCACTTCTGTTTCACAAAAAAAGTATACACATGCCAGGTGATACTGATTTCCTTATGAAATGTTTCCCTTTTTTGGAGCTATAACCTGCATGACCAAATTGACAAACAGGCTGAAATATTTCCAGCGAGGGACTGTAAAAATGCTGCAAAACTAAAGACATTTTTTTCCTATGCACAGCTCTCTTCAGTTTGTCCCATAGACCTACAGTTAGATTCAGGTAAAGACTGACAACTTTCTATCAGAAGGTGTTAGCACATTGTCCCCATGTATGTGAGAATATACAAATTTGTTTCAGCAAAATGCATTGTTTTTTTTTTTAAGAAAACACTTCTGTCTTGCCATCGTTTCTCATAGCATGTAAATATGGAGAATAGGGGATAATTTTGTCACCTCTGCCATACGGGCAAACATTGCCTGGTACTCATTTTGCTTCACTGCAGTCATTTCAGACAATAGGAACCTCCTTGACTAGTTTTCATCTCATCTTTTCAGCAATTTTGGATGAATCTACAATTCTTGGTGAGATCCCTGTTGTGCAGTATTTTTCCCAGCTTGATGAAGATCATCTTTGGAGTGTTCCCAACATACTGAATGCCTTGGAAATTGTTTTGTAGTCTTTTCATGATCAATACCTTTTGACAAAGAGATCCTGCCAATGATAGCAGATTTTTTTTTACTCACTCCTACTTAGCATAAGCTTAAATGTGGTGGTTACGTTTTAACACAATCTTATAAGAAGGTGGGTGCAACCATTTTAATTAAAGTTTCTATTTTTCCCTTTAAACAATTTTAGATTATTTTTTAAATGGGTTGTACAGGTTATATGTCACATTGAGGGTAGAAAGGTTCTAAAATTTATTTTGGTTTAAATTTTTCATGTCACTAATATCTAGTATTTTAACAGGATTATGTAAACTTTTAATAACAACAGATTGAAAGTAGTAAATGTGAGTTAATTATGGTGTTATCTGTGTCTTTATACAGAGTGAAGAAGTTGAAGACACCGACATTCGAAGGTCATCTGTCCATCATGAGAAGATGAGGATGGTGGTGACACACTGAAATAATGTGGATTCAATTTTAGCTTTGGAAATAAAGCCATTTCAATAGTAAAGCTCTCGATTTGTGACATTCTGTGGATGAATATTTCCAATCATAAGTTATTCTCTTGCCTGTTGTCTTTTATATTTAATTTTTTAAATACAGTGACTCATTGCCTCAGAGATATTTTAAATAATATTTGTACCTTTAACAGTACAGTAATGAAACCTCTCCTTGGTTTTTGTGTATCCTAGAGAGATTTGTTTTTAGTCCAAAGAAAAACTTTGTAAAACATTCAGAAAGCCTGAACTTTACTTTAAGAGCTTCTGACCTTCTAACACAGGGGTGTCAAACTCAATTTCACCAAGGGCCACTTCAGCATATTGGCCACCCTCA
>NW_015112686.1:358992-359718 GCF_001443285.1 Poecilia latipinna | reverse complement strand
TCAATGTCGGCCTATAAAATGCTGCGGGGGCCACATAAAATGACATGGCGGGCCACAAGTGGCCCGCAGGCCTTGAGTTTGACACATGTGTTCTAACAGATCAAATTCCACACCTAAATTTAAAGAAAAATCTGACTTGAAAATAAAAGTCCACACACTGTCTTCCTAATCTGACTGAACATCAGGTAGTTGCACGAGGTTGGGCAAAAATGTCAGCCACTCGATTTAAAAGGCAGATAGATGTATGACATATCAAAAGAGGTACTATTTGTGTGTTGCAATTTTGCATACAGCAAATTAAAAATTTAGCTCCTTTCAATTAGACACAGTTTTTAGGAACACAGTTGCTATCCTGTGTTAACCTTTCTCCGATCTGTGATCCACGCTGCATAGGGCTCTTCAGCCTGTATGGCTCAGATTCCCATAGATCAGATGGCAGTAACACCTGCAGCTAATTTGTATCACACATTTTAAGCCTGTAAGAGGCCTTCACATTTTAACTGACTAAATTTATATCGAAAATTAAAACAAAAGAACTTGGAATTTAGGACTAAAATCAAATACTGTGGCTTACACTAAATTTTAAAAACTCCCTCAAAATAAAACAAATGGGGAGCTAATCTGTTCACAGTTATCACTAATAAAGATTTTTTTTTTTTTTTTTTTTTTTCCCCCAGGGGGGCAGTTTTTTTTTTTTTTTTTTTTTTACTATTCTACAAAAAAAAA